>NC_142371.1:14007500-14267500 GCF_059441005.1 Hippichthys cyanospilos
GGTCAATTCTGTGCTGTTAATGCTGCAGTATCACTATATTAGCACAGTAACTACAGCTCAACAACTGTAATAAAATGGAACTAAATACTATACATAACAGCTATCCTACTCCAGCATTCTACAAGCCAAGTGAGTGTTCTTGGTTGGCTCAGTGTTTGTATCGAAAGATCAGCTTGCCAATTTGCAGAGCTCCGGGTGTTTGCAAACCATCCACAGTGATTCAATCCTGCCCCATGTGAGATTTTGAATGTTCCCGAAGCTGATTGGCTTTTGCCCTCCAATGCATGACAAAAGTTAAAAACCATCCACCTTGATTCAATCCTGCACCCTGTGTGAGATGTTGATGTTGCAATGCATGCAATGCATGACAAAAGTTTAAAAAAAAAAAAGTTACTTCTTGACCAGGGGAATTTGAATGAGGAGAATTTTGCATCGATTTCCGTGTTGCGTCGCCCAATGCGCTTTTGCGTAGTGTTGCATGAACTACATTTACACATTCATTCCACGTTTGGTCTGAAGCAGCAATAAAAGGTAGATACAGTAGCTGCCATTTGAATTGACTTTTCTTTGTGTCATGCCTATGATGATTTTTTTCCAACAAATTAATAAACAAAAACAAAATTAACATCCTCTATGACTAATGATTCCTTCATTTTTGTCAGGGGTTATATTTCAAATATTTTGAGCATGAATATCCATCAATTTTCACATACCCAAGCATTTTGACGAGCGCTGGGATTCCTCCAGACTTGAAGATAGCCAGCAGCCCCTCTCTGTGATGGGAAAGGTTGTGGAGAGTCCCAGCAGTACAGCGGGCAGTCTCCACATCACTTGTATTTTGCATTGTCCTGACTATAGCAGACACCATCTGAGGGGAGCGCATGATGGCATGACGGGAAGCTTCTTTTTTTGATAGTTGGTGCACCATCACTGCTGCTTTGTTTACGACAACCTCGAAAAAGAAGAAGCATTGTTGATCAGTCGTAACAACGCTTCCCACACCAGGACACATTGTTGAATATAATTACCTGGTCCTCATCATTGAGTAATTTGGTGAGCTCTGGTATGGCTCTGGTTGCAAGCTCCGCATCATCCTGATAGTTGATCAGATTGACCACAGCATGTTTGAGCATTTGTGAAGGCTCTGCTAGTCTCTGGACGTTGGTAGGATTTGCTGTGTCATATTGTGTGGAAGGGATCTGCATACCCTCTTCAAGAGTCTCTGGGAACATTGCTGCACGCACTCGCTGGGCACGGGTCATGGCATACTGACCATCTAAGTCTGCAAGCAATAGAAGAGCATAAAAAAAATCTGTATACATAAGGTACATAAATTGTATATTGTATACATTTACTTTTACTATTATATATGAGCCAATTCACCAAGAGTAGTCACGTTTACAGAGACTTTGTCATTCAACTGAAATCATTGCGTGGTATACACACACACACACACAAATACCTATACAGTCGGCCCCCGGTTTACGAACACCCTTTTTTACGAACATTTCGACTTACGAGCGTGGACTGCGGAGTTTTTTTGTCCCCCACTTACGCACAAACCTTTCGGGTACCCCTCAGTTAAAGAAGGAAAAACCCACAATTCTCACTGAAATCACTTGAAACTTACAATAGTAACAATAAATAAAAATTTATTGAAAATTAAATAATTAAAATCAGCCATCACTTTTGAATTGCTGATTAACATAATTATTTAAAAAAAACAAACTACTGAAACAGGCCTGGACAAAAATGATGGTACCCATAACTTAATATTTTGTTGCACAACCTTTTGAGGCAATCACTGCAATTAAGCGATTTCTGTATTTGTCAATGAGCGTTCTACAGCTGTCAACAGATATTTTGGCCCACTCCTCATGAGCAAACTACTCCAGTTGTCTCAGGTTTGATGGGTGTCTTCTCCAAATGGCATGTTTCAGCTCCTTCCACAGATGTACAATGGGATTCAGATCTGAGCTCATGGAAGGCCACTTTAGAATAGTCCAACGCTTTTCTCTCAGCCATTCTTGGGTGTTTTTGGCTGTGTGTTTTGGATCGTTGTCCTGTTGGAAGACCCATGACCTGCGACTGAGACCAAGCTTTCTGACACTAGCCAGCACATTTCTCTCCAGCATGCCTTGATAAGTCTACAGATTTCATTTTACCTTGCACACATTCAAGACACCCTGTGCCAGATGCAGCAAAGCAGCCCCAAAACATTACTGAGCCTCCTCCATGTTTCACCGTAGGGACAGTGTTCTTTTCTTCGTATGCTTGGTTTTTGAGTCTATGAACATAGAGTTGATGTGCCTTACCAAAAAGCTCCAGTTTGGACTCATCTGTCCAAAGCACATTCTCCCAGAAGCTTTGTGGCTTGTCAACATGCATTTTTTGCAAATTCCAGTCTCGCTTTTTTATGATTTTTTTTCAGCAGTGGTCGTCTCCCATGAAGTCTACTTTGGCTCAAACAACGATGAATGGTGCGATCTGACACTGATGCACCTTGGCCTTGGAGTTCACCTTTAATTTCTTTGGAGGTTGTTCTGGGCTCTTTGGATACAATTCGAACGATCCGTCTCTTCAATTTGTCATCAATTTTCCTCTTGCGGCCATGTCCAGCGAGGTTGGCTACTGTCCCGTGGGTCTTGAACTTCTGAATAATATGAGCCACTGTTGTCACAGGAACTTCAAGCTGTTTAGAGATGGTCTTATAGCCTTTACCTTTAAGATGTTTGTCTATAATTTTTTTTTTCGGATGTCCTGGGACAATTCTCTCCTTCACTTTCTGTTGTCCATGTTCAGTGTGGTACACACCTTTTCACCAAACAGCAGAGTGACTACTTGTCTCCCTTTAAATAGGCAGACTGACTGATTATGAGTTTATGATTATGAGAACACCTGTGATGTCAATTAAAGGACACACATGAGTTTATCATGTCAGTCTGGTCAAATAGTTTTCAATCTTTTATAGAGGTACCATCATTTTTGTCAAGGTCTGTTTCATTGTTTTTTTAAATAATTATGTTAATCAGCAATTCAAAAGTGATGGCAGATTTTGATTATTTAATTTAATAAATTTGTATTAATTGTTACTTTTGTAAGTTTAAAGTGATTTCAATGAGAATTGTGGGTTTTTCCTTCTTTAACTGAGGGGTACCAACAATTTTGTTTATACACATACACACACACACACACACACACACACACACATACACATATATAGACACACACACACACACACACACACATACATATATCCATCTATCCTCTAGAAAATGGATGGATGAGCATTAAAACACTGATAGTAGGTATGGGTTAGAAAGATGGTCTAAGCGCATGTAATACTTCACTCCAACCGCTCAACTCAGAGCTATTGTTCAAGTGTGCTGTTTAGTTACAGTACTTACAGTAGGGCGCACAAAAGGCAGAGTGCTGGAGCATACTGTGCATTATGGACATGATCTGCCAATGAAGCGTCTTTGTATTTTTGCCTTTGGTTCTCATTACTATTAGAGCTAGTGGCGATCTGGTTGAGCCTAACTTTGGACTCATCTGCTAGCTTCCAGTCGATGAATGAGCAGAGATACCTTGCCAAAGCTTCTTGAAGGGGCTTGTCATTAATGGCATTTATCGACAAATTATGTTTGCATTTTCTCAACCTGTTTGGGCAAATCTGACCAATATTATGTTTTTTAATATCTGGACCACCATGTTAAAAACGAGGTCCCGTTAAGAGAATGCTGTCACAAAATACAAACAATCCATAACCATTGGCAGCTCTGTTTAACCCATGGTAGCTCTTGAATTACCTTGGACTTGATCCTGGGAAAAACTTTGATTGAAGCCCTGCTCCCACTCATACATGACCTGGTTGTTGTCAAGATCATCATCTTCGGGATTTCCTTTCCCACTGAGAGAAGGAGCTGTAGTTGTGGCTCCAGAATGGATGCCTGAATCAAGGTAGGACTGTTGCTGCCAGTGGCTGACCGCTGCCTTGCGGTCTGGCTCCATGGCCATGTCAAGCTCCATCAAATCAGCTGAAAGATGACAAGATATGTGAACAGGCAACAAGAAAAAACTTCGTATTATTGAATTGGCACATCAAAATTCAGATAAGAGAGTCATTTTTGGTCATCTACTTTAATCTTTTTACATACAGCCATAAAGAAACGAAAGATTTTATCAACAACATTTAGCTCGTCAGACCCAAATATAGCAATGAAGAAACAATTAACACTCATTTATTTGCTAATAACACAAATGAGTGTTTGCGGGGATTTGTAAAAATAAATGCATTCGTTGTGTGCATGCATTTTAGGTTTCCACTCACCCTGGGAAGCCATGTTCCTTTCCTCAACCCACACAGTCACAGCTTCCTGATCTGAAACGCACAGGAAAGGACTATAAGCCCCAGTGACCTCTCACTTCCTTTCATTCCTGGCTCATTAATGACGACAACACAAACTGCAAAAAACACAAACACTTCATGCAAATTGATTCGCTCTACTGGTTCTTGGTGAAAAAGGAGACTAGGCTATGCCATCTTTCCATCCTAAACCTTGGCATTTACCCATGAGTGAGCTCCACCCAAGAAAATTGCAGTTCATATTCAAGGCCTACACTAAACATGGCATCTAGGTAGCACTTACAGTATGTGAGTAAGGGTGGAAAGTGGCTCACTTGGTGGAAGGAAAATATAGAGTGGGAGAGAAAGGGCGTTCCCTCCTCCACCCCATTTGAAGCACAAACTACACTTTACAAATTAACACTGTAGCATAGACGTTTAGGAAAAAAAACATTACAAGAGTAGGCCTGGCCAATATATCGATTTATTTGATTTTTTTTGTTATGCACAATTTCTAAAAAAAAGTATAATCAAATAAGAAGTAATTGTATTTCCTTCCCTGCTTGCTGGCACGTTGGACTCTTATGAACCTTGGTTACTTCACATTCACGCCAATCAGAAGGCTAGCGCAGCATGGCTACGGCTAAAAAAGCAAACAGTTTGTTTCGAAAAGACAGTTCTATCGTCAGTGATTTGGGAGTTGTTAGGGTTTGCGGCGACAGACGCGGAGCAACTACTGCTGCTATGTTTGTTGTAAACAAACAACTAAAAAACAAACCCGAATAAGTATAGAACATGTCAACCCAAAAAACTGCAGCTAAAAAGCAGCTAACAGGAGCACGTTTGATGAGGCGGCATAACAGAGCAATTACGGAAGCGGCCACGTTGCACCTATACATGTATACATAGTGGAAAAGACTGGAGTGGAATAGTCACATGCAGCAGGATCCTCACTTATAGAAAATAAAAGATTTCTTTAAGCAAATTTGCCAAGCCTTAGGCAAGACTCAAAGATGGCACAGTGTTCCCAACTAAAGGAGGGTTGCCGCAAATAACTGGTTTGCTAGTTAACTAATCACCAACCACAACAGTGGCAGGTCAACTAATCGGCTCTTACAGCATGTATATGCTTTTCTTCTATTACATACCCACATTAGCTCAAGACAGTGCTTCTCAATTCTTTTCTAAGCCCCCCTAGGAAAGAGAAAACCTTTCAGGCTCTCCCCACCAATTTGGCTTGACTATAAACAAGATTATTATCTATAAAAATTGTAAAAGTATACCAAAACCTGTATCCTTTTTAACATTTACAAAAGAAAAACAGCAATATATATCAACTTTTAACAACTGTTTTTTTTTTCTTTTATTTTTACAGTGTTTATACAGGTTACAGCTTAGTCTAAAACTGAAAAAAAAATATAAGGGTACATCAAAGTGTCTGAAACTAAAAAAATAAAATAAAACAAAATTAACAAAAAACAAAGCCTTTTCCCTAGGGTGATGCGTGCCCCCCCGTACAACCCCCCCCCCAATAGTGGGGCCGCCCCACTATTAGAGAAGCACTGGCTTAAGGTATGTAAAGACAAGTTATATAAGCGGCAGAAGGTTTATTTAGTTTTGAACGTATTATTTTACAAACATGCTGTTCATAGCTCTTTGCTCTCCACAAGAACACGGTTATAGCTAGACCTCTGTGTCAAGTCTACTGTACACCAAAGCAGTTATATCGGAGATTTATACTTCACAGAACATTGATGTTGAATGTGAGTCTGTCTTACTGAGCCTATGGCATTAAATGTGTGCGTTTAAATTTTAAAAAATAATTTTTAAAAAATGAAAAAAAAAAAAAGAATAATTTTCTACTACGGATTTAAAGAATGCATTCATTCTAGTAAAACTAGTTTTACTAATTACTAGTAAAACTAGTAAAAATAACCATAAATAAAAAATATAGAAAGGATTTATTTACCTTTAAGTGACATGACGAACTTGTTATGGCTATGTTCCCTAGTGAGGGTAGCCTAGCCTAGCCTTCTTCGTATTTCTTGATTATATCTCCAACTTTGTTTCAACACTAATCATTTTCTTCCTTTTTTCTTTAACATCACTAGCAATCTTGGGACCCATGGCTAACCAATTAAAGTCTGAATTAAGCACTAAAATGCACAATAAATATGGTATTTTAAGCACTCACACGAGAACAAAGCTTTAAAATGCCACCATTTTGAACCGTGACGCTGACGAATAGCAGACCAGTATCTTAGTAAATAAAAACTCGACGGTGACACCCCCACAATTAACGACAAATGATGAAGAGAGGAGGGGAAAAAAACGTCAGAAAAGGCTTTCACTTCAACCTTCCTTATCGTCTTCTGATCGAAGCAGTATTCAAGACATCCACAATCCAAGTAGAAAGGACAATAATGGAATTTTGTTAAAGCATATAGTGTGCGTGCTCTACATTCGCCAGAAACATGACATTACAAGAGTGCTAAGGAGGGGATCCCAGGGAGTAGCAGTGGGTTTGGAGACAAAATGTCCATCTGTGAAGTGCCAGGTAGCAGATAAAAGGAACCGTCGGTGGACAAAGGACTTAAAAAAAATTGGTGTGGTAAATTGTTCAATAATAGCTGAAGGACTTCATCTTGGAAGCAAGCTGATTTCATATAAAAAAAGAGGAAAAAAAAAAGGTACAGTGGGCCCCCATGTTACGAGATTAGTCCATTCTGTGGTTGGGCTCGTAAGGCGAATTCACTGTATGACGGGCAATCGAAACCTATGTTAAATAGATAATGCGTTTAGGACCCCAGGTAAAAACATCAAAATTCATACATATTAAAAATTGGTACCAAAATAGTATAGTAAGTGCAACGTCTATATAGTATACATGTATACAATCAGAAAACATCATGAATATAAAATACAGAAAGGATTTATTTACCTTTGCGTGACGCTTGTCATGCCCATGTTTCCTAATAAGGGCATAGCGAAAGCTTGGGGTAACTAACCAATGTTGACATATTAACGCAGGATTTGTAGATTCAAACTGTGCATTGAAACCAATGGCGAATACAATTCACTTGCTCTGGGGTCCCTCTGAGACTTCTGCATTCACGTAACATCAGTAAAAGGCAACTCTTAATTCAACTGTCATCACCCTAGGGCAGGCATGTCCAAACCCAGTCCTTGAGGGCCGCCTATCCGGCATGTTTTGGAGGTCTCTGTCATCCTAACACACCTGATTCAAATGATCAGCTCATCAGCAAGCTCATCAGCAAGCTCAGCGGAAGCCCGACAACAAACCTGATAATTTGAATCAGCTGCACTGGATGAGGGAAACATCAAAAACATGCAGGATAGGTGGCCCTTGAGGACCGGGTTTGGACATGCCTGCCCTAGGGGATTGGCTGTATTTGTGTTGTTTGGTCTCCATGTGCAGGAGTTTGTATGTAATTGCATTTATTTTCTCTTCCCGTCAATGTGTCCATGCAACACGTTACAACAATGCTGGTCTGCTATTGGTCGGTGTCTCCTCACAGAGATGCTGATCTGCTGTTGGTCGGCCTCACTCGTTTCAAAATGGTAAAGCTTTGTTCTATCGTGAGTGGTTACAAAACCACATTTATAGTGCATTTTACCTCTTAATTAAAACTTGAATGGTTTCACCATGGGTCCCAAGATTGCTAATGATGTTAAAGAGAGAAGTAAGAAGATAATATATACATACACACACACCCGTACACACATTTATATTTATATTTATATTGAGAGAGAGAGAGAGAGAGAGAGAGAGAGAGAGAGCGGGAGAGAGAGATCCTAGCTACGTCGCACCTTGCCTAGTGCATCACAGATTTCTTTTTGCAAAAAAAATAAATAAATAAGCAAGCATTCACGAAGGTCACATATGTGACGTGGAACTACTGCAGTACACATATTTACTTAAATCTTAAATTATTAAACCTTAAACAGTAACCCCTTTCCATCCTTTGGAGTCTTGTGGTAGCCACGGTCATATTAGCGGCGCTGGGAAGTCGAATTTAAGTCAAATCTGTACATGGTCAGACATGATGTCTGATAACAATGAGAGTTTACACTTGAAATATCATTTTATTATTAAATAAATCTAGGTAAGAGATTTCCAATGGTCTGGTGAATGTCTTTGCTCCTCTGCCTTGGAGGAGCAACAGCCTGTGTGTTTAACGAATGAAAACGACCAACCGGCATGTCCAGGTGTCTATAACAAGCTGGAGTAGACTAGAACAACTTCACGGTTTTCACCAATCGTGGAGAGTTCCACTCTCAATTAACCGCAAAAAATTAGGGACCACTGCATATAAAGGATGTGATGGAACACTTTTTTTTTTTTTATTACAATCTTATTGAAATGTATGATGGGGTTTTAAAATTAATAACTGTCTAAATAATACACACTGGGGCTTTAAAAAGTAAGGACACCACTTTATGATCTATTTTGATAACATTTGCCAGAGTTCACTGCCTTTTTTAAAGCACATTAGTTTTTCTGACATCAACAAAGTCATCTCCTCATAACCAATCTGACCAACTAATGTCTTGTTATCAAAATAGTCCTAATTTCCAAATGAAGATAAACTTCACATATCCACAACACCCAATCACAGCTGCAAAACAAACAATCCACAAGACCAAATCTTAGCTGCAAAAGAAACAATCTCAAGTCAGGCTGTTGGTATGTTAGTTCATTCCTCACAACCAGAATTTAAGTCGCTGTTCACACGCTACCTCAAACTTGAGAAAATAGAACTCACTTACCCCAAACACCCTCTTGTAATTGCAGCCATATGAGCGATACAAGACTATACAAATCAAAGGACATCACTTACACCAGTGAAAAAGTGGACCTTTGCATCCAGCTTTCAAAGAAAGCCTCCAAAATATAGTCTTCAATTGACAGCAAACAAATAGCAGCTTTGCCCTCAACTAGAACGGCCTGAATCTTGAACCAAATCAAGGAAGTACAAGCTTCAGGAGATTTAAAAAAAAAAAAAAAAAAAAAAAGTGACATCTAGAATTCAAGGGTGGTCTACAGTAGAAGCCATAAAACATCACTACCCCCAATTTTACCCTAGACCTAATCATACTGCATTGAAAGCCTTTCCAAGAGGTCTTAAAAAAAAGAAGTAATCATTTGCAGCATGTTTAAATGACAAACAACATGTTCAAAACAACAAACCAGTATATTGAGAGAACTAATTCCACCGCTGTCAAGCCAATGCTATCAACAGTAGGCAGACTAACGTTTGGCAGAATTCACCTAACTTGATCACTTTGTATTTCAAATGTATTAAATAATCAATTGTTTAGCTCCCTTTATTTGTTAATCAGCATGTACGATATTAGCAGCTAAAGTTGAAAAGGCTTAAAGTTGTGCAATAAAGTGTGTAACAGACAGTTCTGAATAAAGGCATGAGGTGGCAAGCCAATGACCCCCCGCCGCGCGCAAAAAAAAATAACACGATTGTTACCAAAGCCGAGTGAACATGCCATAAGAGGCGTGAAAAGTGAGAATATTTAGCCAAAAACAACTTCAATATTGTACATCCAGTCAACAAGCTGCTTTTGATAAAAGAGCAGAAGGTGGAATGTTAGCGAAGCAATGTGCAGGGTCAGCAGCCTCACTGCTGGCTGCCATCTTACCATACAAAAACTCAATGGCTGCAGCCTCTGCATCCTCAGGTAGCAGTCTAGTATGGGATATTGGACAGCACGGGAAAACCAGACAACTATACACAATATTTTCTGCAACAATATTATCATGTTCTGAAGTCAGTTAATTTTAAAACATTTCTTCACACACTACTTTTTGCCTGGTAAGCGACAATGCAGGGCATCCTTTTAAGTATTTTCAAACCCGCGACAGAATAATTCGACTAGAATTTATCTAGTGTCAAAAATACAAACTTAATACAGTTAATCATATCGACATTAAAAGAAAATCTATGAGGACGACGTTTGATTTGGGGTAATTTTGACTACCCTCATTGAATTCGCTTGTTCATCTAATCCAGCCCCGCCGCAATTTACGTCATTCAACAAAATGCTACCTTATCAAAAGTCGCTTGTTTTGTTAATATTTGTGGAAACGTCTGATAATTCTTGAAACATTTTGTTCGGACAAGCATCAAAATCAAGTCAGTTAACAACGGAAGGGAGCCGAGCCGCATTGGTAACTTTGTCCACACTGCGCGCAGCCGCCGCTCTCCCACAGATGCCGGCTGCTCCGACTTTGTTGCCCAAACGCTCCTGACTCGAATTTCACACTTAAGCTCCACCTCGTCTTCCTCCCAAAGCAACAACGACTGGGAGGCATGTACGGTGCTTTGTTTAAAAAAAAAAAAAAAAACACGAAAACGCAACCTATTAAATGGCCAATATGTCGAAATGAAATATGAAAGGTTTCGCTCCCATCGACAATAATTCATGTTCAAATACGGGCACGGCAGTAAAATAAACGCAAATGTTTGGTTAAACTTCTTTTGTGGATCGTGTAACTTTGTTTGCCCGCTAAGAAGAAACCATGTCCAAGCATGGATTGAGCAGTTCGGTCCTATCAAATCGCATACGAGGCGACAACGGCAGCAAACAATAAAAAAATGACAAATAATAATACTAAATAAATAGTACAATATATATATCCAAAAGCCACTAAAGGGGCATGTGGCCAATATCTACGCGCTCACTAGATTGCTAAACGGGGGCTATGGTAACAACCAAAACCAACGTTACGATTTAGGTTACGTTCACATGGTCTTCTGGAATTCCTTTCTAAGTACGTCAAAATTTCAACGACTTCATGTAAAGAGCGTCGACAATGCCGTCGTTAAATAGTCATCATCCGTGCGAGGTGGTGCCCGCTGTCCCAAAAGAAAGCCAAGAATTGCAGATGCAGAATCCTGACCGGCTTGTGTTGGAAAAAATTCCGGTCGTCTCTCAGTGAGAGACGTACATGATCAGTGTAGTTTATCGTTGTTGCTTACCCGTGTAAAAACTCGGAAAATCCTTCCACTTAAATTAAGATGAACAAAAACTCTATATATGTAAAAATTCAATGAAATTGCGTCGCCAAAATTCAGCGGGAGCCCAGTGCGCTCCCCCCGAAATACACTGATGTAGGTTTGTCCAAAAGGCTGCTGACTAGCAAACTTAAGATGGCGGCGGGTTTATATAGACCGCAGAACACCTCACGGTGGCTAGGTATCCTGCAGTTTGCTTAGATAGAATAGAAACTCAATCGGTAACTCAGTCAATTTCACAACTTAACAGAGCTATAGTAATAATACCGCAAAATATGTACTGTATAAATTTTGAAATCACCCAAAATTATGACCGAAACCAGCAAAAACTATAAGCCCTACAACGCGAGTATGAATACATAGTTAAATCAAGTTCCGGCAAAGAGTATAGAGGAGAAAGAAAGGAAACGACGTGAGTCCCTTCCTAAATCAAGCTATTCAAAATCTGTTGAAAATGGCATTTTCTATTTTTTTTTAAGAAACCCACTGTTTAGTTATGACGCGTTAGGTTTTTCCATTGTACACAACTGTCGTTTTTACGTATGCACCAAAGTTTTTAAGTTATTTACTTTTTTCAGTTTATTCAGACTTTGATTCTTAAACATTTCCATTCAAAAAGGTCTTCCAAGAATCCTTTCAAAATTTTCTCAAAGTCGTCTACTGCGCACATATTTAGTTGTCTTATTTAGTCATTAAGTTGGAGGGAGGTGGGGGCATGAAGTGAACACTTGAGAACACGTGCCTTAATGAGATCAAAAGCAATAAAACCCACCACTGAAATTAACCTTTTTTTTTTTAAATATAATTTTCATCCAAAAGATTTGTTTGTTCTTCATGACAATTACATCTCTATTTTTATTTGTCTTTTGTCTAAAAAGCAAGCAGACACAATATGTTCACAACCTTTTTTCAATTATGATCCCCACCCCTCGTCCAAGTACAAACCAGATTCGGTTGAAGTTGGGAAATTGTGTAAAATGTAAATGTAAAAAACCCAAAATCCAACGATTTGAAAATCCTTCTCAACCCATATTCAATTGAATACACTGCAAAGACAACATATTTCATGTTCAAACTGATAAACTTTATTGTTTTTTGCCAAGTAATAATTAACTTAGAATTTCATGGCTGCAACACGTCCAGTAAGTTGGGAAAGGGCATGTTTACCACTGTGTTACATCACATATCCTCTTAATAACACTCAATAAACGTTTTGGAAGAGAGGAGACTAATTCTGTCAGCTTCTCATGAGGAATTCTTTCTCATTCTTGCTTGATGAACCACTTCAGTTGTTCAACAGTCCAGGGTCTTCTCTGTTGTATTTTACCCTTCTTAATGCACCACATATTTTCAATGGGAGACAGGTCTGGACTGCAAGCAGGCCAGGAGAGAACCTGGACTCTTTTACTTCAAAGTCCACGCTGTTGTAACACGTGCAGAATCAGAATCCGGTTTGTACTTCCTGCTGCAAAACTGCGTTACTAATGACTAATGTTTTTTTTGTTTTTTTTTTCACCCAAGTACTTCCTGCTGCAAAACTGCAATACTAATAACTAATGACACTGTTGTGCAAATTAGTCCCTATAAATGGTACTGTATATATTAGGGATGGGACGAGATGCCTAATACTACGTCTCATGAGAGAAAACACAAACACAGCACAAGAGGTTTTTTTTTTTTCTATTTTTTGGTGGGGGACTTGTTGGGCCAACTGTGCAACTGAACACACATGACAATAGAATAGAATTGAATAGAATAGCATAGAAAGCCTTTATTTTCAATATACACATTACAGTGAGATTATGGGTGCTACTCCACTGGAATACAACATAAAAATGAGAAAATATAATAAATAATAAATACACAATCAGTACACAGAAATGGCAACTCATTTATGCCAACAGTGCAGGTCAGGATGTAAAGTGCAAAAGTGCAAGAGGTCGTGTGCAAGAGGGCAAGATCATCTGCATTTGTTTCGTTAAAGATAGTAAAACACACAGCCAAACTTTGTGGGAAGGCCAAGCAATTCTTCAAAACAAACTTTACTATACCAAATACGTTAATAATACCAAATACATTGGATATTAACTCCTTTATAGTTATTTTATTCAGAAGTTCTTTTGGGAAAAGCAATGGGCAACAACATTGATAACTCTTTGTAATTTCTCCTGCGTAAACACTTCCTGCCTTCCAGAGTGAGTTGCCTCATGTTTTGAAATCAAGTTCAATCGCCAATTCAGGGAACTTAAAAACAATTTGATTACGCAGACATTCTTTGTATGGCACCTATTGTCAGAGTGTAGTGTGGCATTCATAGCATAAATTAGCCTCTAGCTAGCAGTGCTCAAGTACCCCCGAGGGCAATCAGATTACTTATTCGAGGGAGGTTTAATAGATTTAAATTAAAGATGCACACTAGAATTAGTCAAATTTGCTTTCTGTAGGTCTGACTAACATAACTAATCATTGAGAAAATTATTATTATTATTATCCATCCATCCATTTATTTTCCTCACCGGGGCCGCAGGCTTGCTGGTGCCTATCCAGGCTAGCTTTGGGCAGTAGGCGGGGCACACAGTGAACTTGTTGCCAGCCAATTGCAGTGCACACATAGACGAACAACCATCCACACACCAAATCACACCTAAGGACAATTTAGTATGTCCAATACACCTGACATGCATGTTTTTGGAGTGTGGGAGGAATCCAGAGTACCCGGAGAAGACCCACGCGTGCTCAGGGAGAACATGCAAACTCTACACGGGAAGGCCAGAGTGAGGTGGATTTGAACTCGGGTTGCATGTCTTGCAGGACGCTCAAACTTGATTTCAAGAAGGAGATTGGCACTTGATTGGCACGTGATTGACTCCCGACAAGATTATTGACCAATGAGGGCAGGAGTTGTAATCTAATCCCGCCCCAACTCCCGCTTGTTACACAGAGAAGCATGCGCCTGTGTCATTTATGAAACAAACACGCTGTTGGATAGACCCATGGGAGAGAAGCAAAGACGTTCACCAGACCGTTGGAAAGTAAACTCCAATAGCAGTGAAGGACATCATCTGAGATTTGAACAAAAAGTGTTCCAAATTAGCTATTCTTGAGTCATCATCTTCCAAAGGTTACTTGTTTTCACGTTACCTTTCTCTATGTCTGTTTGTGTGTTTTTAATGGCAAATTATCACATTGAGAAATGTAATTTAAGATTTTTATGTCAATTAGATTTGCCATTTGGGGTGGCCTAGTGGTGGATTAGGAACCCTAGTAACATAGATATTGCAACTCAAATGCATCTGAAGACATAAACAATTAAAATAATGACATTCTGATGGATCAACACAATTTTATTTCAAAATGTTTAAGACACACTAACAAAAGTTCTACCAGTTTATTGTTGGGAGATGGGAGCAGAAGGCTTCAGCAGCTAGCGGAGCAGTCCAGGGTATCAGTGTTTTTCTCAGGCAACTGTATGATCAGTAAGGGATGATCTTGAATTGGGGTCCACATGGTAGCAGGTGGCATTAAACTGCCTGGCCATGGCTTCCTCGTGAAACTACGAATCCAACTCACACCATAAGAATCATCACTGTTCACTGATACAGCCATGCTGGAACCAATCCTATCACATCAGATTAAATTGGGGGATTCAAGGGTATTCAGCCTCAATTTGACAATCCTATTATGCGCATAATGTCCTGATTCATCATCGACAGATGTTTGGCTTTTTCGTTGTTTTTTAAATTTAGCTAAATAGTTACTTTTAACAATTTATTTATTCATTTATCATTGATTTGCAGGCCCAACCCGATTTTTTTGGGGGGGAGTGTGTGGCACCACACTCATTTTTGTTGTTTAAATTTCCCTGACCTTCGTTCATTTGTAACTTCTTTTTACTCCATATTGAAATAGCGGGTCAAAAATATATCATGCATGCCGAGGAAAAAATTAAAAAGACTGCGGCGCCGCGTCTTCACCTGCGCTTGGCTCCTCACTCATACCTTGCTTGTTTCTCGTTTAACTTTCCCTGACTTTTGTTTATTCGTAACTTCTTTGTGCTCCATAACGAAATAGTGGGTTAAAATATATTATGCATGCCGAGAAAAAAACTAAAAAGACTGCGGCGTCACGCCTTCACCCGCGCTTGGCTCCTCACCCATACCTTGCTTGTTTCTCGTTTAAATTTCCCAGACTTTCGTTTATTCATAACTTCTCTGTGCTCCATAACGAAATAGCGGGTTAATATCATGCATGCCGAGGAATAAATGAAAAAGACGGCGGCGCCACGCCTTCACCCGCGCCTGGCTCCTCACTCATACTGTTGCATGTTTCTCGTTTAAATTTCCCTGACTTTCGTTTATTCGTAACTTCTTTGTGCTCCATAACAAAATAGCGGGTTGAAAATATTTAATGCATGCCGAGGAAAAAACTAAAAAGGCGGTGGCGCCAGGCCTTCACCTGCGCTTGGCTCCTCACTCATACTGTTGCATGCTTGTCATTTAAATTGTCCTGACTTTCGTTTATTCGTAACTTCTTTGTGCTCCATAACGAAATAGCTGGTCAAAAATATATAATGCACGCCAAGGGGAAAATCAAAAGGATTGCGGCGCAGCGTGTTCACAAGTGCATGGCTTGATCTGGATCAATTCTGCGCTCTGCGACTCCTGTTCAGTAGTTAAATAGCAATTACCAATAACCTGTTTCATCTGATTTTTTTTAATAAAAAACATTTCGTAGTATAATATCCATACAATGCTTATATTGTATGAATAAAGTTTATCTTATATTAATAAAGTTTGATGACTTTGCTGATTGTTTTTGATACATTCACTTTAGTGAAGCACCATCTCGTGGCTGCATAACGCAACTCTATCTAGTGGATGCATAATGCAACCCCCAGCCAGTACTATGCTTTCAACTCTATGTGCGTCTTATAATTCGTTGCGCCTTATGACTTTTTTTTTTTTTAAACTCGGCCATTCATTGATGGTGTGCCTTATAATCCGGTGTGCCTTATAGTGCGAAAAATACTCTACTTGATATTCCACATTTAATTTTGAAACATTGTCTGGCTTCCTCGCAACAGGTGGCTCTTTGACGAAAGTAGAGTGGATTGACAGGCAGCAGATTCTTCGCAAGTTTCATTTAACTGCTGGGCTCACAATCTAAAAACAAAACAAAAAAAAAACAACAGGTCTCATAGTTCCTGCCTGGTAAATGTGTCTATCCTGCCTGTGTCATTTTAGTCTTCCCTGCCTCAAAGGAGAAGCGTTGAGTGCTGCAAGCCTAAGTGAGCTGAGTGAGTCAGACCCTCTCTCAGTGAAGTTAACCAAATCTGGACACATGAGTGACACAGCTCAGATGTTTAATTTCCTTTGTATGGTGTTTACTAAACTGTGGTATCACTAAACGTTGTTTTGTCATGGCACTGCAAAAGAGGAGATTTTAACATATTTTGGTGTGTTTGCATTAAATAAAAAGCAATAAACAAATAGATAAATAAACAATAGCCCCCTACAAAGATTCTGGAATGTTTTTTTGGTTTTTTTTTTGTGCGTGTTTTTTTTTGTTTTTAACCTTAGACTTACCTTCTATTTTTATTTGTTTTTTACTATGCAATGTTTGGGACTTCAAATATTCCTGACTTTATTGTATTGCGAGTCCAGGGGACCCAACAGTTTCCAGAGGTTACGTGAGCATTGTACATACACATATATACAGTGGAACCCCGTATTACGTCTCGGATTTAGGTTTTTTTAATGTTTCGAACTGAAATATTGAGTTTTTTTCATCCCCTCAATGACATATTCCCGGATTTGAGACAAAAACAGCTGTCATGACCCTAGGGCTGTATTTGTGTTGTTTTGCCTCCATCTGCTGGCGTTTTTAGGTAATTGCACTTATTTACTATTGCCGTCTAACTGCTTCCATGCAACACGTGACTACGAAGCTGGTCTGCTATTAGTGGCGTCTCCTCACAGAGATGGTGACCTGCTATTGGTCGGCCTCACTTGTTTCAAAATGGCGGGAAGGTAAAAAGCTTTGTTCGATTGTGAGTGGTTACAAAACCATATTAATAGTGCATTTTACTGCTTAATTCAAAGTTGAAAGGGTTAGCCATGCATCTCAAGATTGCGAGTGAGAAGTAAGAAGATGATTTATATCGAAACGATGCTGGAGATAATCCTTATTAGGGAATATGGGTATAACAAGCGGCACTCAAAGGTAAATAAATCTATATAAATCTATATTTTTTTATTGATGATGTTTTTTGATTGTATACATGGATACTATATATATATATATATATATATATATATATATATATATATATATATATATATATATATATATATATATATATATATATATACCGGTAAATATCATTTACTATACTATTTTAGTACCAATTTCTAATATGTATGTACAATTTTTACGTTTTTACCTGGGGTTCTAAATGCATTAGCTATTTAACATGGGTTTGGATATATATATATATATATATATATATATATATATATATATATATATATATATATATATATATATACATACACCTTAATAGCATAAATAGCTCCCATGCACACACGTATGCATTAATGGGCTACACAGGCTATTTTCTGGAGCTTTTAAACCACAATAAACCCGCATCAGCCAGTAAAACTTAATTAAATTAATAATTTAAAACAAATATCCAAGAAGTTTAATGGAGTCCAAATTACAAATTTAATATAAGAGGAACATTACAAGTTTAATATAAGAGGAACATCATTTTATTTCTTTCATATAAATTGAATATGAATGAAATAAAATAAATAAAAAATATAAAAAATATAAAATATAAAATATAAAATATAAATAAATAAATAAATAAAACACAGACATATTAAAAATGAAACAGTAAATAAAGAAAAGATCTGCATTCAACAAGCGATGGTCAATCGATCCGTCTTTTTAATATCTCTCGATTTTCTTCACCTCTTTATGCTCTTTCTCTTGGCACCGAGATGTACAGTGTATCCACAAAATTTTTAAAAGCACCGGAGCGCATTGAGAAGCTCTCTATACCTTCGAACTGAGATGTACACTACTGTATATCCACTCAGATGTTCCAAGACGTTTTTAAAAGCACTGTAGCGTGTGTATCCAGCTGTGCTTTGGTGTCTCATTGCTGCCTTGGTTAAAAAATTGAAGTTTGCAAACCCAGTGTAGCTTCAAACACCAAGTCGATCCTTTGCAAACAAAAGGCACTCAAAGCAGATTTGCCAGTGTTAATTCACGCACCTTGTAGCCCCGACAAAGTTAGCTAATAGCTACGCTACGCCTCTAGCCAAAGCCAATGCTACGTTGCTTGCTTGTTGAGCATTGCACCGCCTTCCTTAGCATCCACCCACATTACATTTAACGCAAGGCCTCTAGATGACGATCTTATGACTTGATTTGCTATTACAGCTGTCCATTCAATTATACAGGCCGCTCACATATCCATCCGTGCCGTGTTGATGTGAATACCCTGGCTTCTGGCTCAGGTGTCAGTCACGGAGTCAGTCACGGAGATGCTGATATGCTATTGGTCGATTAAGGTCACAGTCCCGGTCTCACTCACGGAGATGCGGATATGCTATTGGCCGGCGTCATGTCAATCACAGAAATGCCGATATGCTATTGGCCGAACGACATCATCTAGCTTGATGGCACAGCTGGTCGGGATGGAAGGAAGGAGAGAAAAGAAGTGAAAAACGGAAGGAAGGAATGTTGTGAAGACTTTGCAAACTTGATCTGTTAGACATGGCTTCTAAAATTGCTCGTGGCGGTAAAGGAAGAAGTAAGAGGATGATGACAATAGAAACGAAGCAGGAGATAATTAAAAAAAAATACGAAGGAGGCGCATGCATAGTCAACCTTGCTCGTGAGTATGGCCGTAACCGCTCGGCAATCTTCTAAGGGCAAGACTTTCCTTGCCGGGGGGCGGACCTCGGTCGTCAACAAAATGGAGAGGCTACTTCTATTATGGATTAAAGAGAAGGAAATCGCCGGTGATATGTTCTAGTTTGAGAAAAGTTCTTGTTTAATAAAATAAATCAATAAATTCTGCGGGTTGGTCTCTGCTCCCCTCCGCCTCCACTAGCTCAAGTCACATCGTCCCAAATGTAAATGTCATTTTCCTTTGTATATTTATATTATTTAATTTAATTGTACAGTAGATTATGTTACTAATTTTTAAAGTTTTTGCATGCGTTGCACGCATTCACTAATTAACATAGGTTTGGATTGCCCGTCATACGAGCAATTCGAGTTACGAGCGTATCCGTTGAACGGATTAAGTTCGTAACACAGGGGCCCGCCGCTTATCCCCACAGGGGTCGCAGGCTTGTTGGCGCCTTTCTCAGCTGGCTTCGGGCAGTAGGCGGGGGAACAATCACACCTAAGGACAATTCAGTAAGTCCAATTCACCTACCAAGAGTGTGGAGTGTGGCAGGAAGCCTGCGTGGGTTCTCTCCAGTCACTCCAGCTTCCTCCCACACTATAAAAACATGCATGGCAGGTGTGTTGGACATGCTAAATTGCCTTTAGGTGTGATTGGGTGCCTGAATGGTTGTTCATCTCTATGTGCCCTACAATTGGCTGGCAACCAGTTCATGATGTCCTCTGCCTACTGCCCGAAGCCAGCAGAGATAGGCAAGCAAGCCTGCCACCCTTGCATATACTTGCAATACTAAAAGTCCCTAAAATTGCACAATGCAAAGGACAATATAAGTTTAAGGTTCATACTATATTTACAAGTTGTGAGCAAAAACCAACAACAGATAATAACAAATGTCACATTGGACTTGATTAAAATACTAGAATGAAGCATCCGTCATCTTCTTTTTCAGATTGCAACCACTGGATATAACTTAATCCATTTTGGTGAAAACTGTTTATTTGTTATGTCTGTTCTGTTCCTCTTCTTGATCTTTCGGAGCGTTTCATTTTCGCTTTTTACTTTCTGGCTCATTGTTACCTTATTCTGTATCATTTGACCTGTTACTGATACGAAACAATTTTTAATGGAATTATATTTGTGCCACTATCATAAACCAGAAATGAAAGATTTTGGGGGAGCAAGGATAGATTTTTAGCGCAGATAAATATATTGAGCAAAAGCAGTGATAGATTTTGAGCAAGCAATATTGGATTTTGACCACAGAAAAATATATAGAGTGAGCAGTGACAGATTTTGAGCATAGTAAATTTTTTTCTTGCTCACTCACTCGTAATTTGTTATTGCTCGCTTACGATACCTCTTTTGCTCAACTTGTCGCTCTCTGCACACTCGGGTTTGTCCCCTCTGTGCGCTCAGCTTGGCACACACGTTATAAATGTGTCACACGGCCAGCCAATCAGAGCTAGCAAAACTACACTGATTGACTGTTTGGTCTCCAATTCGATTGCTTGTTACGTTTGCCTGGAACAAAGCAAACGAGATTGTGTCACACCGACTTGGATGGGAGAAAGTGACCCTAAAAAGGGTCTAAAAATAGCTGATACTGAATGAATTAAATACTTATGTAACAGATTGGGGGTACGGGTACACTTGGGGGTACTTGAAGGAACTTAGGGGGTACTTAACATTTTAAATAAAACAAACAAACATGCAAAAATCATTTAAAAATAATAATTGAGTTTTATTAATATTATATTATTATTCATTTATGTGTTTCAGGAAAATATAAATTCATAAAACAATCTTTATTTTCAGTAGGTTATTCCATTTCATTATTTTTAAAAGCTAGATTCCCTAGAATCTCTCTAAATTCCATTCTAGAATGGTTCAACCCAACTTGTCACATGCCACCTCTCTTTATCTGTTAAGTGAATTATTTATTTTTGTGAGCAGATCTCTACTATAATCCCAAAAGTGTAATACTTTTCTGAGAACAAATATTATTTATAATTATTTCGTTTTGAGAACAAGTCTGACACTTTATGTTGATTCTTTTTTCGTGGACAAATATGTATTAATAATTACGTTAATGATATATTTTGTGAATGGATCTCTACTGTCATCCCAAAAGATGACGCTTTGTTGAATCTTTTTCCGTGGACAAACAGTTTTTAATCATTATTTCTTTTTGAGAACACTTCTGACACGTTTTTTTTTTGAGGGGGGGGACAAATATTTATTAATATATAGGTTAATGATTTATTTTTGTGAACAGAATTTTTCTGTCAATACCATGATTATTTATTTTTGAGAACAGGTCTGTCACATTATTTTCATTATTTTTTGTGGACAAATACAACTATTTTTCACTGATAATGTTGTTTTGTTTTGAAATCTCTTCTATGATCCAAAAGAGGACACTTTAGGATTATTATTGTTTTTGTGTACCAATACAAATGAAGTTTGAAGGGTTTACTTCTGAAGTTTAATAAATCAACTATCGATGTCATGTATTAAGCTTTTGTTTTTTTTTAAACCCAAAGATACTTTGCACAGGTTAAGGGGTACTTGCTTGAAAACATATTTCATAGGGGGTACATCGCTGAAAAAAAGTTGAGGACCGCTGCTTTACCAAATTAAAAACTGAATTGATAACTTTAGTGCTTAAGTAGCGTAAACATATTTACTTTCTTTTGATAAGGTATCCATATATCCAACATGCCAGCTATAAAATCCCTGTGATTGTTATTAATTACTTTAAGTACTAAAGCACTAACATAATCGATATCTTTAGGACGTTACATAAAGTAATCTAACCAAGTACAGTGCTAGATTAGAGAATCAAATTCTCCAGATCAGTAATTGATCCATTTCGGTACTAAGGTACTGAAAGTAATCAATTACTTTTTTGTTGTTTCTGTTTTATTAAGTACTAAACTAACACTTAACTGATTGACAATAATGTAATCTATTACTTTCGGAATCAATTGCCTAAAATAATCTATTATTACCTAGTTACCGAAAGTAATTAGTCATCATCAAAAAGGAAGAGGTTCGTCAGGCATTAACCCGCCTTCCTCACACATTTACAAAACATGCAACTGAAGGCTCTAAATTGTCTACAGGTGTGAACATGAGTGTAAACCCAGGATTTTAGATTAGATCTAGCATGAAAGGCCAAATATCATCGATGAATTACAGTTTTTTTTGTTGTTGTTTTTTTTTTTAGGTCAGATAATCGCATGGCCACATTTGTGCTTACAGTTTGTAGGAATTTGGCAAAGCTGGCACCTGCCAATGTGGCTCCATGAACAAGATATCATTTTCCCCTTGCTTGACTCCACCCTCTTTGTAAATTTGCAGAAGTTGAAGTTTTAACATGGCCTTAAATAGGATTTCATAGAATTTAAAATCTAAAAATGGAACATTTTGTTCATTTGGTGACTACTTTCTACTACTCTTTGTTGTTGTCAAAAAAATCAGGTGAGTGACATAACTGGGTTGGCTCTGAGTTGGCAGATCGTCTTTTTGGCATTTTGTCCCCTTGTGGTACTTACAGTATTGCATTTATGCAATAGAGTTTCTTATTTCCATCCGTTGTCACTATGCTATCTTAATATTTTATTATGATGAATTTGTGCTTAAAACATGTCACACCATTTTAACAACCTTGTACCATAAAGTGTTATTCCAGCATATAAACATACTCTACACTTACAACCAGTGATGCATTGTTTTTCTGACTTGACTAAGACTTTGATTTGACCAATTTCACTATTCTTTTTTTTTTTGATCAAGTGGCATGTTAGCAGACACTTTTTCTTACTGTGTTACTTTGTTATAAGGGGTTGAACCGACTAACCATTGACGTTAACGCTACCCAATGACAGTTATTGCTCTAAGTCAATTGATCTGCACTGACATATTTTATATTTTGCTTTTCACAAACAAAGATGCTTTGCTGATATCAACAGGTGGTTGCTTAGAGGGCGCAACAAATTAGCTGCAGGTTTTCAAGCTTGTGTTATTTTGCCAAAAATAACAAGTTGTCCTTGGGTGTGTTTGCGAGTATGAATGGTTGATTGCCTTTATGTGCCCTGCGAGGGGCTGGCAACTAGTTCAGGTTGCCCGAAGACAAGTCGGATAGGCTCCAGCACAAACACAAGGATAAGCCATTACAATGATGGATGGATGGATGGATGGATGGATGGATGGATGGATGGATGGATGGATGGTATTGGCAGTAGAGTCACTCACAAAGTGCACTTGTCTCTCCTCAAAATTAACGACTGCATTCTCAACTGAAAAGACATCCGATAACGCTAGCCGATGAACAATCTAAATCCTCATGCCAGCTGTAAGATAATTCCTCGAACACTTTCATGTAACAGTGATAAGACGGACAACACACTGAATCCTTTAAAATGATGAAACAAAGACATGTGGTAAATAAATAACCTATTTATTGTGAAATGTAATGTATCATCAAAAAAAAAAAAAAAACAACCAAGCAACTATCATTTCTCTCCACCTTCAGCATATAATCTGCAGACACAATAGCAATTCTCCTTCCACTTGCTTCAATCTTGATCTAATCACAAATCCTATATATCTGCAGAGACAGTTGGATCTTTTAAATGAACAAGGCACACACATTAGCATTCACCTTAACACCAATTGTCAAGTTGAACTCTTCAGTTAGCCTCGCATGAACACAAACACATAGAGAACACCACACAGAGATCCATGCCAAAATTCAAATTCACCCAGATTGTGAATCAGGTATGTAAGACAACCACACCACTGTGCCAAAAAAGTATTAATAAATAAAATATGTAAAACTATTCATGCTTTTATTTATTTATTCATTTTTGCAGAAACTCTGTATGTGATGTGTTTTCACAAAAGTAGACATATGTCAAAGATTTTAGATTTGAGTGATTGGATAAAAGCTAAAAGAAAAGTTTTGAAATGCCTTTTGTCTAATCATGTGCTCGAATACTGCAATGATTAAAAAAAAAAGTAATGTTTTGAACACTCGCAACCTTTAACTGTGTACGTACGTACGTATGTGACCATTTTTATGCTCGCTTTTTTGGGATGAAATGTAATATGAGAAGTGAAATACAAAACATGAAGTGAACAGGGGATTGCAATTGTCATTGCTAAACCAGTCTCCCTGCACCTTTCTGATAGCAGTGCATATTTATACACTTGTAAATCCTGCAATGTGGATGCTTTACTTTCGTATTACATCGAGGAATTTTTTTTTTAAACTGTATTGAACCATCAAATTGTCATAATGTTATCTTTATTTGGCCAAATGTATTTGGGATATAGTATATAACTTAATATTAAATAATCTAAAAACTTAAAATAAAACCTTCTTGTCAAGGACAGGCCACATCAAATGGTAATTCATCTTTTAACTGGCATATACATCCTAAATCAAATTTACCACTGCAATAATTTGATGTTAATACACACACACACACACACACACACACACACACACACACACGCACATACATGCACACACACACGTAGCAACAGTTAAAGAAGCAAACTCAGAAATGAGAAAAGTATGAATATGAAATTTGTTTTGGGTTTCAGGCCAATTTTTTTTTTTTTTTACCCAATTCTAACTATTGAGAAGTCAAAATCTATGTATTATATATAATTGTAAAGGGAATTAAGTGTGGAATTACAAAAAAACATATCTCAATTTCAAAATTTGCAAACATAAGCCAGATTTTGTGAAAACCATTCACATATTTTTATTCCTGTTTCACTGCATATACAATCATTGTCACAAAGCTATATTCAAGCATAGCAAAAACAAATCCCCAAATCCCAGGAGAATTAAACACCACACGCTTGCACCAAGTCAATGCACCAAGGGGTGTGGTTCTTTTCTCTAGCTGTGAAAGAGAGGGGCTGGGCACAGCTACACTTTGAGTCAGACCAAACACATTGCACTCGTACGCTTGCATCCACACATGCACACACACACAAGCACCCACAAATGCAGGATTGCACGCACACAACATACACACACTCAGACACGCACACATACGCAGGCATAACAACTATAATTAGCACATCAGGGTCGCACTTAGAGAAATGTTTGTTTTGGAAAGACATTCCTGCAAAGGGCTGCAGCTTTCTTGCAAGAAGCGCTCATAAGGTCAAGCCGAAAATGAATGCCTGTGTGTGATTTTTATTTTCAAGATAAAGTTGCATCTCCCAAGTTTATTCAAGTGCTTTCAAAAATCCGACAAAATCCGTTATGGGTGGGAGTCTTTGATTGAGTCACGATTCAATCCGATTCTGATATTAGGTTCTTCCATTAGATTCGGAATCCATTTTCGTTTCAAAACAAATCTATAGTTGTGCAAAGAATCATCATGTAGCTTCAGTCTGCTTTGCAAGACAGAATAACAAAAGGTGAAAAAGGTGTCTTTTTTCCCTCCTTTTTTAATGTTTAAGTTTTGATTTGTTAAGGACATCCATCCATTCATCCAACTATTTTCTATAGCCGCATATTCTCACGCGGGTTGCAAGCTTGTAAGGAATATCCCTTTTTCCACAAAAATGAGGACAACTGCTCCTCTTTGTATTTAGCTTCAAATTGCATAACTTTTATCGTGTACAAGGAGATAAAACAAAAATTTTTAAAAAAGGGTAAAATAATAGTCCTTTCACAGGAAATTGCGGGACTAAATATGTGGAAAAACTGTTGCACACATGAAAAATATTAATATGTCTCAGTACATTTATGACAAACAAGGTATGAAAATTAACTTTTTTTAAGGGAGCAGCTAAATTGAGAGTATGTGCGAAGCATGAAACGTGACTGTTCATCTGAGTATTATATCACAATTGTCACAACTGAGTTACTGTATTAGTATTGTATTGTATTGTGTGTGTGTGCGTGCATGTGTGCGTGTGTGAATCAATTTAGAGTTTGCATACATTGTGTTGTATTTTATCTTGTTTTATTTATTTATTTATTTATTTATTTATTTATTTAAACATGCTGAAGGTTTGGGTTCTGTTGATTAGGGATCATTTGCTTTCTGTTCTGTATGAATATTTGTTCATTGTTAGCTCATTTCATTCACGTGCATGTTCGTATAGTGAGGATAGGCGTGGTGTCATTGTTGATCAATTAACCAGCCACCTTCCAAGTAAATAGATTTTATTTAGTGGAAAGACGGCAGAAATATTTACTGTGGTTTCAACCTGATTGGGACCCACCACTTTTAATGCCCACACAATAAGCAGATCTTGTGACAGTCAAATTCCATTTGTTAGCAGCAACAGAGTGAAAAGTTGCATTTCAATGCCATGCGGCTTTCATGCGTCATATGAGTTTGAAAAATGTGACAATACTACTTTCAATGTAAACTGGACCGTTGAATTTCCTCCATTGTTTGTTTTTGTGAGTCGTGCAAGCCGGCTTGACTTTCCAGAATGAGCTGTTTGGAGACGTCATTGCACAACATGCCTCTGACATAATACAGAAGTGGTCACTTTTTCTTTTCACAATCAACATAGTGACTTTTAAATCAATTTATATAATAGAAATGAGAATCATGATTCTTATATAAATCAATTTACACCTCTAAAATCAATGTATTTTGAAACTAATATTACATTTTGGTCAACAAGGAACAGTGGACCCCCGATTTACGACGTCCCTGCTTTAGGGTTTTCACTTTACGATATAGACTGCGACGTTTTTTCATCCCCTCTTTACGGCAATTTTCCGGCTTTACTACATTAACCGTAATTACCTTAGGGTTTGGCTTTGTTTATATTCTTTTACCTCCATCTTCAGGCGTTTTTAAGTAACTGTTCTTATTTTCTGGTCCTGTCAAACTGCCTGTGCTGCAACGCATCACTAAGATGCTGTTTTGCCGTTGATCGTGTCGTGGTGTCACTAAGATGGTGTCCCTAAGACTTGATTCTAGTGTGAGTGCTTACAATATCCATTTTATTGTGCATTTCAGTCCTTAATTCAAACTTTATTATTATATTATTTATAATTTTTAATTTATGATCTTATTTAAATGGATACATGTATATTATATATACAGTAAGTAGCACTTACTATACTATTTTGTTACAAATTTTCAATATGTATTTACAATATTGTTGTTTTTACCTGGGGTTTTACACGCATTCGCTAATTACCATAGGTTTCTATTGACCATCATATGACAACTTCCTTACGAACTGCCTTATGATCCCTACCCCGGAACAGATTGATTTTGTATAGTGGGGGTCCACTCTACCATTAAATCATTTCACCTTTTAGTTTTTCTTGTAAGGTTTTTTCAACTTCCTTACTCTTTAGGGATGAGCTGACAGCTGTATGATTAATGTAAACTATATACTGTTATTAATGGGTTTCTTATTTTGTTTCTTGTATTAGGACACTCATTCCCATTGGGTTGTGACTTTTCAAAGAGGTCTATTTGTAATCCAACATGTGAAAAATGAGGACACTGAATTTAGAAGCCATATTTTAGAAGTCCTCCAGAAGGCCATGCAAGAATCCTGTTTGACCCTGAGGGATTATGCCTGAGAAATTACAAGGCAATATGGGAAACAATAAAATGGACAACGCTGGTGACTTTGTGAGAGAGATAAAAAATAGAAAGCAAAGTTGTTCTGTAATGCTTTAGTTCCTAACATTTTCTTTTCATGGTCCGGTTGAGACCTTAACATTGTTTTCACAGACTGGCAACTGAAAAAAATAGTGGCTGGGAGGTGGGAAACCAACTTGACTTTCTCGCTTTTACATTGCTGGGTTTAAAATACTGGTACTGACAAAAAAATACTGCTAGATTTTAGATTCAAGCATTTAGAATAACACAACATTTTATACACAATGGCAGTGCATTTTGAAAAAATTAAGGTGTTTTAACATTTGTATTCAACACTACAGCAAATTTAGACCATTTTGAAAAACCACATTGAACTACTAAAAAAGGACCACTCCATTGTAAATACTGTATGCCTTAAATGTGAATGTAAAAAAACATATTTTTACGTTATCCTCCCTCATACCCCGTTAACATCATTGCTACTTGCAAAAATACACTATGTGCCATCAAATTAGAATTGCTTGCTGCTTTAGTCGGGTGGATAAATGAGTGGCGGCTAAACTGGTATCTAATGTTTACATGCAGGCTGTGCAAACTCCACTTGGATTTTCTTGTTTTTGACCTCATCACTCGGGCGCTACTTGTTCAATTGATTCAACAGGTTTGTAGTCTTGTCTTGGTTTTGACCTTCCGTAATGGCTTCATTTTCTCCATGTCACTCAAGAGATATTGCAACAGACGCGATGGGAAGGAACTCTCTTGTCAAAATGCTTTGTTCTTGAAAGATGATGCTGGCCATCAGCTGAGTGTTAAAATGCACATTCAGCCATTCTTACCATTACTTTTTTTTTCCTGCAAATTTTATTTATCGTCGGGTTATGTTTACATAACTTCTAAACCCAAATTTAGGAGGAAAAGATGGACTCTGATTGTTTACAGTCATGCACATTTTCGCTGTTTGTCTGATTGTGTAAATACGAGCACAGCTCACGGGTGGTCAGGATTCTCCTTCATATACTCACATATTGCTACTAATATGTCCCACTGAAGGTAATGGATGAAATATATGCTCTGTAAAAAAAAAAAAAAAAAAAAAGGTAATCGAGGTCCACTGCATTAGCACATATACTGAAAAGCTGAAGACTAGACATAATATAACAAACACATGGAACAATAATTTCACATCTACTGTACAGAGCCGAGTGACCATGATTTCTAATGCACTACTTGGTGATTTTTAATCAGCATGCCCAAGAGCATTCACCTTACTTCAATGAATCCTGTATTATTGCGGCGGCAGACAAGGCTCAGTCCTTGCATCTATACTGCATTAGTGGTTGCCATGGTAAATGTCTTCCGTGCTGGCGGTTCAAGAGAGGCAACGTTCTCTTCAACGGCTTCGCACAGCAGAGGAAACTGGGACACAATCTGCTGAAACCGGTAAAAATACAATTAGCAGTGCAAACAATAATAAAAATCAAAACCTCAGTTTAATTTCCCTCTCTGTGGAGACCACTTTTAAGATTCTTATCTACAAATCTACAAATGCATTTCATACAAAAATGTATATTAACTAATAATTGTCAGGGTCCCAGGAGAGTCTTTACCTTGAATTTTTAACACCATGACACATTGAAAATATGGCAAATGCACATACAGTAGCTACCAAATATCTCCCTGATATTTCATTTTAATGTTATCTTAAATAATTCATCCATGAATTATGTTCAGATGTTCATTAAAGTCAGTCACATCTGGGTTTACAGGCCATTTTCATCACCCTATAGTGATGACTTCTTATTGTTGTCATTAATTTGATGTCATCTCACCCTGCATAAAAAAAAAAAGAGTCCCATTAATTGATGTTACGTTGTGTGCTTTTTATGTTATAAACAAAGTGGCTTGGTCAAGATAGAAATTAGAATTGTCTGCTATGTTTTCATTGAAAGTTGATAAAGGGGAAAAATAATGTACTTCATTCTGCTTAGATATGGATTTAATGGCACGTACATTGCAATCTAAAAACTTTACAACGTGTTAATTATATATTTATTTTATTACCCAACACCAATATGCTCTGATTAAATAACATACACACTCAAAGACAATTCATTTTTTTATACCTACTTAATTTCTAAGATATATCAAAACCATCTCTCTTTACCGAGATAGTAAGTAAGGCTTAATCCTTAAGGCTTTGATTGACATTGTCAATATTAACAATTAACTTTTTATTGTGTTTATTTACTATTGCTTTTTTTTTTTTTTTTTAGCTCCGAAATGTAAAAACAGCTTTCATTCTGTTGGATCTATTGTGTTTATTTATTTTTTTGTTAAGAAAGTAATTCCTGCATAGACACAGAAAGGATTTTTTGTTTTCAAATCATCTCAAATCATCTCTCTGGAGCATTAAGAAACATACAACATGGCTGGCTGAAGCTCACCTTCACTTGAATCAGTTTAGAGAGGACATTTTTCTTCAAATACTAAGTCTCATGAGCAAATCAACTGTATTTTCTTTTCACGTATTTGATGGGCTGGACCGTGCTGAATTTGCATCTGACACATCAAATTTATGGAGCCTTTTATAATATAGTACAAATTGTGCTCTAAACCTGTTCCAAAGCGGCTTATAGACAACAATATCAAGTTGGCCCACGGACGACCCCTACCATGACTGATCCCCGTAGTGTGTGTGCGCGCCAATGTGAGTACTAGTGTTGTGGTTCAGGAGAGGGGAGAATGCACGACAGAAAAAAGAATGTGAAATAGACACGAGACAAGGCGTATTGTGGAGGCTAAACTCAATTGAAAAGATGTAGGTTCTCACACAGACTTGCGCAGGCACACACGCACATGCGTGTGCACACACACACACACACACACACACAGATGGTGACAACAACACAATTTTGTTTACATAGGCAATGGACATGAATAGCAACCTAAAGGTTTAGCCTCAATAAAAGCTAACTGGGCTGAGTAGGCTCATAGATTCAATGGTGAAGAAAGGAGCCCTCTTTTAATTGTTGAAAAAAGCCATTTAAGTTAAACCCAATGTCCATAGTCCTTGACTATGAAATTACACACTTAGTCCAAGCAAATTATTAAATCACAAATAAGAGAATGAGAGAACACAAATAATACACAGACAAATTGATCTGATCATTCATATTCCCAACAGTTGTATAATTCAGTTGTATATTTTGTACACATTAATGTACATATTAAGTAGAAACCTTACAGTTATATATATATATATATATATATATATATATATATACAGTATATATATATATATATATATATATATATATATATATATATATATATATATATATATAGAGAGAGAGAGAGAGAGAGAGAGAGAGAGAGAGAGAGAGAGAGAGAGAGACTCAATTTCCCAATGTAGCCAGTATTATTGTGCATTAAGAATACAACATGCATTTATGAGCCCCAATTTATGACAAAGCTACATTTGTACAAACTATATGGTGTGTAATCTGCAGTTTTAAACAGATGATTAAATTTTCATCTGCTAGAACTAATTATTCAAATACTAAAGTAGGAACAAGGAATAATAACATAATCATAACAAAAGCAAAAGCTAGCCTAAAATTCACCTTAGAAGTGAAGTTGATTCTGTTTTTTTTCTTTGTAGGTCATTAGGTAAGGTCATGTTCATACAAATAGACATGTGTCATGAAGCCAAGAAATACCCCTTATAAAGATATGAGAGTTCATGTATTATCTAGTGAGATAGCAAATATGTAGCTTAATGAGGAATCTTAAAGCTTTTGATGTATCTGTTGTGCTCTTAATTTAGTGCTCTTTAATGTTCAAAAGCTAAAGGATCAATTTTTCATCAAGATTCGCCACAATAACAGACTCAGTTTCAAATATACAAAAAGTGATACTCAGAAAAAACACACATATATATATATATATATATATATATATAAAAAAAAATTCGAAAGCGTATAGAAAACCCACCCAGTACCATTGTACCATTGTAGCACACTGAGCTGTTGTAATGAATTATATTGATGACATTTGAATTCAATTTGTGGAATTATAATGTATTAAATGTTATTAGTTTTATTTTAAATATTGATTAAGGATTTTAAATAAATATTGTTGCTGTTATAAGATCAATCTAATTTTTTTTTCACTGACGATTTAAAAACCAACAATATCCAACCTATACTGTATTTGATTGCAGTCTTAAATGTGTCCTCTTTGTCTTCAATGCCATGATACTTTTATTTTGCCATATAATACATTTTAACGGCACTGTAACAATCATTTGCAAACACTTTACTACTTTAGTACTACATCACTAATGCATACAATTTAACACATCTCACAGGGTTTTATATTACCTAGAGCTCTCAAAATTGCAGTACTCAAAAACGTCGAACACTTATTACCAATAATATTTTGACATACATTATTTTTGTGTTTTTGTATTTTACTTTCTTTTAATATGACAATAAAATGTATTTATGCTCTTTAATGATTCAGAAGTCAAGCTATACTTGTAGTTGTGCATGGATTTCAAAAATGAAACTCAAGATTTTTATGATTTAAAATTAAACCTAATTCCTTACCAAAAGACAGATTAGAAATGTGAAGGCAATGACTTAATAACATGCACACTACACAATAGCAGAATGTATAATTAAATTATGTAATATACTGTATGCTTAAAATATTTCCCTCATTTGTGCCCTCATTCATGCTTTGATGAATAATATTGTGCAACGGTTTTGCAGTAAATTAATGCAATGAGAACATTAAAAGAAAATGCATTTATTGTATGAAAATTGGAAGAGACAGAGGTGACAGAAGCTTGCAAACAGCGGTTCTGGTTGCCACGTCGACTGTGTGTCTCACACGCTGCTCAGTTAATCCACTTAAGACACAACAGACAAAAGGCCCAATAATGTGGGGACGCCGTACCTTGCACAGAACACATTCCAACCATGTTTTAATTTTAAAACTCTCATTTCACATTTTCTATGACTGTAAAATGATGACTTTCAGGAAGTTAGTAATTAAAATTTGGAAATGAAGAGATTAAAGGGGGAAAAAAGGATTTGCCCATGGTTCGTATCATTTTTCACGGTGTCGTCTCCCTCGCGCGCTCTCTCCGAAACATTACCTTAACAAAAGCCACATGCACACACAGATGCTCTAGCAGTGTGACAAAGAGGGAGACAAAATGGCTGAATAGTGATGGAGGGGTTGCACCTTCTCTTATGTCAACTAATCAGGCTGCACTAACATGTGTCAACACTGCACTCACACACTCGCCAGGAAAAGGACACTATGGCACTGACAAAGAAAAAACTACACTCTATTTATCTCCAGACAATGATTCAACTTCAAGGTTCATTACCTGCCACAAAATTGGTAACAAAATATCAGGAAGATTTATTCAAGGAAGCAACATCATGTTTGGTTTTAGATTTTCATGTGCGTATTTTCAAGGCTTTCAACTGGCTTCTCCACAGTGACGGATGGAGAAAGGCTGGCCGTCGTCAGCTTGCTTTTGAAGCTTGCCGCAGCTTCACTTGTGTCCTCCATTCAGTGTCATCACCATTCTGCAAAAGTAGCCTGCATCACACCCCAATGCATTTGGATTCACACTGAATGCATAATCCCTAAATGTGCAATTACAATTACATGAATGTGCCGCCAAAACAGGACATTGGTAATATGCATTCAGAAACTACTCAGTTGCATTGTATTTTTCACATCCACAGAGCACTAGCAAAGCGGTTGAGAGAATCGGCCATATCCTTGAGAATGGAAATGTGTGAAAAGCAAGCAAAAGACAGACTGGGTGAGCGAGGCAGTGAAGTGACTATAACATCAGTTGCTAATCCTTTAAGTGTGTGTGCGTGAGTGAGTGTGCGCCAGGAAATGTTATGGAATACAACCTGAAATGAAAGTCAAAATGCATCTGTATTATAGCTTTCCTACAACAGTGAAAAATATATTGAGTGAGGCTTGTTGCAGTGCAAGTGAATTGTTCTCTGCATTTCTCTGCGTAGCTTTATGCTTACACATGTGACCACTGTCAGGTGCATTAGAAAATACAGCCGTTGTGATGCTCATTTACTTTGCATTTTGAAGAGTAAGACCATTGCCATTTAAAATGTGTCCTCGGTCATTAAATTCTAATTTATTAGGTTCTCACCCTTCCTATTGAATGACTTGAAAGGGTGACATTTTAGACCTGCAAAACAGGAACAAATTTTGTGTTATTTGCTTCCCCGGTACAAATATGGTGAACACAATGTATGTGCCCTTGTCAAATAAATAAGATGGAGTCTCCTGGTCCCTTGGTAACTGTGAATGCATGTGGCAACAACACACACACACACACACACACACACACACACACACACACACACACACACACACACACACACACACACACACACACACACACACACACAAAAGCGGATTCCATAGAAAGTTGCAATTGCCCTGTCAGTATGGACGGATATACCACAAACAGCTTACATTTGCAAAGTGTCGAATTACTGTTGTACCCGACACCTGTCACACATGCTTGTTGAAGAGACAAATAGAAAGAGAACTTAATGGCAAAGCTGAGATGATGCTGACATAAATACATATTCCCACAATGCCTCACACAAACAAAAGCGACACAGCCTTTTGCGTCTCGCAAAGCCACTCGTTCAAATCATATTTCTCCTCCTCCATCTTAGCGCTGGCAGGTCGACAGGCAGACAAAGAGACACTGCTGCAGTGTGAAAATATACTGACGTAGCTTGCTTCTTCTTGGCTCAAGCTTAGTGTGTGCATGTGTGGGTGAGACATGATGAGACATCCAGTGTTCACAATTTACAGGTACAGTCATTAAAATTTTCAGTGGTCTCTGTTTCAGCAAGATCATTTTTCTATGTATGCATGCTGTCCCATTATGTTTTTCCTTGCATGTTTTGCGAGCTGTGTGTTTGTTTATGCTCCAAAATGATGATGTGGCAAAGCAGGCCATAATAAGGTGAATTTGTAGTAAATTGATATTCGCTCCTCCGTCCACTTCATGCATGCCGCTCCCACCTCCTTTAAATCACCCACCCTTCTCCTCTCATCTTCTAATAATCCAACAATACAATACTATATGATACTAAAACAATGGCATACATGAGAAATTATATTTGACTATGTATAAACACTATATAAGTATGTAACAGAAATATGCTTTTTGCTTCCTAATGTTTCTTGACAGATAATCAATCCTCTCACCGGAATATATGACCAGCAGGTTTTGTGATCAGAGACAAAATGGCTAACATGACTAAAGTCATTTTATTACAATGATAATGGTGATATATTTAAACTCCAATTCAGTTTGAACACAGAAATAAGAATTATGAAAACAATCCTTTCAATCGTCAATGTATTTAAGTAATGCTGATGTAACGCAACAAAATGTAAATTGGGTCAAGAGTTAAAATGTTATGCATACTCTCACCTATTTTTGAGGATGTTTCTTCCCGGATGACCAGTCAGAATGAGACTTGGAATGAATTAAAAATAGATCAAATAATCCAGTCCCACCCTCCGGGCTAAGTTTTAAAACAAGAAACCAACTTGTTTGGAGCTAGTCTGGAAAATACATCCAAAATCTAAAGGTTAATATCATGAAAATAAAGAAGGTATTGTAGCAGACATAGTATCATATCCCTGGTGTCACTTTAAAGTTTGGGAACAGGAGCAACAGATGAAGTGGTAGTTCATTGTGGAGGGTATTAAAGTGAGGGACACCCCAAAATCTCCCCAGCTGTGTGTATGGGTTTGTTTGTGTGTGTGAGTGTGACAGCAGGGAGCAGCTCAGCGCAGGACGCGGCACGCAGCAAGAACCCATTAGACATGGTGGGGTGACCCACTTAAAAGGCTAAAACACATGCAGACACGCACGCGCGCACGCACGCACGCACGCACACATGCCCACACACAAACACAAAGCATTAAACTTTTCCTTTCTTACAAGCTATGTGCCATGCTAACCATAAAGCTGTGATTCTTAAGTATTGGGTTAGCAGTGGCCAGGGTCAGATTTGGTGGGCAACTGTTGCTCCAGTAAGCCTCAATAAACACAAAAGCCTAACAAATTTGTATTGTTGTGATGAAGCACATTCTTGTATGAATTCCAGAGTGAAATACTTCTCAAAATTACAGCATTATTTATTTATGTATTCATTTATTTGGTTGCTTAAGCACTTTTTGCTACTATTACATAACACTAACAAGGAAACCACTGCCCCAAATAACAAAGGAGTTTACCTCTTGCAGTAGCAAAGTTTTACTTTTCAAACATTTGTGAAGAAATAATGTTTTAAACAATTAACACAAGTCATCATACTTGTAAGCAGACCGATGGGAAGAATGTGCTTTCTCTGTGCACAAGGTAGATTATGTCAGTTTGAAGTCATATGTTTGTGATGGTTCTTTAATCACACAGAAGTTCTGAATTTCAAGTAGTTTTATTCAAGATGTTCATTTATGTTCTTTTGATGTGCACTGACATATCAAAAAAGCAGCAACAAAATAAGATAATGCAGGTCAAAAGGCAATGTCATCAATGCACTACACAGGAGAATTTCAAACTAAACACAACTAATATTTCTTTTTTCAGTTTTACCTTGGTTGTGTTCCGTATAGCTGGACATATCCTCATGACTGACTCCTTTATCCCAAATTATTGCCATCACATTACATAGCTACCAACATCAACACACTACAGTACCTTTAAAAAACACTAGGAATCCCCTCATCAGTCATCCTAGCGTGAGAGTGAGACATATGGTACATTCATATGCAATCAACTCAGGTTGAATAGGTTATGAATCTATAAAACATTAACAGCTGTAGTAATAACAATAATAATGGCCCCTTTGTGCAGTGTATTACCCTAACCCTAACATAGACATTGAACAGTAATGTTTATATCACGCTTGTGTGGCAGTTGTGATGGTGAATGCTTACAAGACTACATGGCAAAGTATTTAGTGATGTAAACATGCGAATATGGAACAGAAATAGACTATCATTTCTAATAGAAATGATACTGTTTATGTGATAATGTTAAAAATGTTGAAAAGGACCTTCAAAATAATAATATCATTCAACATCTGTCAGGTTGGCATGGCGGGTGGAAGGTGTTGAATCAAATGCAGGGAAGCATGGCACATTCAAAATATAATAATATAAAAAGAGGTGGGTGAAAACAAACAAGGATAAAACTGCATACAAAGTAGCAAACAACACTTGAATAACAGAAAGGAAACAGGAAATTAAATACAAACTCAAAACTGAGAAGACCCCGATGAACACTTAGCCAAGACACAATTGGAGCAGGGAGCTGATTGGCAGACATAAGGGAAGTAGGTTAATGAGGACAGATGGACGCAATCACACTAACAAGACACTGACACAAGGAAAAAAATATAAGCAAATCAGAATAAAACCTGAAACATGAAAGGAACACAAAAGACCAACACAAACCCGACATGAAAGCAACGAAAAACATGAACCACACTCTAAATTATAACGTCACAATCCCATTTTTAGGAAAGAAAAAATGCATTTTTTTTTCCCAAAATTTTTCAGCCCTATTACTCTAATATAGTTACATATATATTAGGCTATTTACTGTATATATTTAAAGAGAGCTTACGTTGTCTTTTTTTTTCTTTTTAGTTTTCTCATCATTTGTCATTTGTTGGCAAAATGAGCATCCATTAATGATGGGCCAATGGACAATCCAATGTTCAAAATGCTTAGTTTGTCTGTTATTATTTATCTGCAAAACAGGTATCCCTCAGAGACAGACCACCAGACAGTCCATAACTTAGCGACAAAGCTTAACAATTCTCTTTGAACCCCTTGAAAAGCATCTGGTTTTAGGAATTGCTTTATAACTTATTCTCAGACCACTTAAAACCCTAATATTAAAGAAGAAATGTCCTACTGAATTTTCCTACTGGTAGTTCCCTCTAATTTTGGATGTGTCTGAGCATCCACTCAAATTCCTTTCGCAGGCCTTGGACAACAGTGAGCAACGACAGACATGCACATGGTGTAAATGTCTGACGTTGCTCATAAAGTGACCTATGTCACATAACTCACATTTTGTCATAAACAAGCAAAGAAGGGGGGGAGACTGGCCTTGGAATCTGCATGATGATGCAAGGCAGCTCTGTGCTGCAAGAACTCATGAGAACAGCACAAAATGATGATGTCCATCAACACTGAAAAGTATGTTGTGGACCAGTAGTGTGCTCTTATTCAGCATCAGGGCACTTATCTTCTGTCATTTATGAAGGGGTTGGTGAGGTGAGAAGCATTGTCCATCATAATTACGAGGACACTGATACACCTTGAATTGACGAGAATTGACACATCACAATTTTTTTTTTTCCATTTTCGTCCTGTTCGAGCTATTTCACTTGTGATTTTTCTTTTTTTTTTTTTTTTTTTTTTTTTTAATATCCTGAGCAATCAGTGTTACAGACCTAACAGTTAGCGGACACGGTGGTGTCATAAACAAGATGGTAATAAACAAGACACAACTCAACAGAACTCACCATTAACAATTAAAGACAAATGCTACACTATTACACTGTTACATGATTATACTATTACACTGATTACAATATGTGTTGCACATTTCAGTCTGGAAAGCTCCCATGCTTTTAGCTTTTTCTGTCATTATTGATATTCCAGCAACCAAAAGTCAAACAAATTTTTACTTATTTTTTTTAATATGAGGCAAATATAAAAATTCAAAATGCCAATACATACAGTCTTTGATTTTTTTATTTTATTTTATTTTTCTAATGAACTGTATACATTTCCTGTGCGCTGAGAAAATGATACCAGTGCACGATTGCGCATACGAACCCTTCTGAGGGAACATTGACTACTGGTACTCTGTGAACTTTGGGCTACTCTGTCCATTCATCCATTTTGTATAAAAATTGTATTTGCGTTGCAGATGACCTTGTGTCTGTTTCATTGACAATGGCATGAGGCAAGCTAAAATACACCAATCACTGATCACAGCTTTCCTGCCGGTGAACCTTCATTCACTAAAACTGTTTTGATTGTTGAAGGATGAAGTGAAGCTTCGAGTAAGACTTTAAATGAGCCTTTTTTCAATTTCCCTCATAAATCATTAAAATCACTAGGTGTTCATCAACAAATTCAGATGACATGATCATATATTCAGCTCAGGCAAGGCAAGATATTGTGTGCCCCACATCAGCTTGAGCCTATATACTCAATTGTTATTGCTTAAATTCACACTAGCTATTGCAGCAAACAGTATTTTCATGTCGAGAAGCCAAACTAAATTGTTAAATGGTTTGATAAATAATAATCATGAAAATATGAGGCCCTATTTTTGTTAAGTCTGGGCATCGGCGCAGCAAAGAAATGCTAAGAGTTTTGGCTGGACCGATTTGGCAATTTGGCAGACAGATGTGGCTTGACATAAGTAAGATGGAGGCGGCCTGCATTATCTTGGCTTCGACACTTGCAAGCAGTTTAGAACAAGGCTATGATTAAGATTCAAGAAATGTATTGTCATATGTATAATATTATTATAATACCACACAATGAAATCCTTATTCTGTTCACTTCCCGAGCAGCAGACAACATTCCATGAGCAAATGTAGTCTGCACAAAAACTAGCACTAAGCAAGCTTGCAGAACAGCTTGCAAGTATAGTGCACCTAACCCTTGTGCATTCATTTTAAAAAGACTACTCTGTGGCGAGGCGAAGAAACCACACGTTGCTGTGCTAGTGGAGATCTTTACTCTTCGCATGCCATCACAAAACTGATACAACAAAGTCCAAAACAGCAAAGACAAAGCCAACAGGTTCAAAGCATCAAAGGATCATAGAGACATGCCTACTGGGTGAGAGACATGGTCCTAGTGTCCGCCACACAGCTCCCCCCCGAACACCCAGAAAGGCATAACGGAAAACCCCACAGGGTATTCACCAGTCTGACACCCTGAGACTCAGTCCGGTCCTGGGCGGTGTATGTGACACCAGGGCCCCAGGTGCGACAGGAGTAAGGGTGAGACGCTCAGCGTGAAAACCATGAGGTAGCGTTGGCAAAGGGATGTTCTGAAGTTCCGCAGGAGCCGGAGTGGCAGTGCTGACCCGCATGCTGGCAGGCACAGTGGCTTCCGAGGGACGGCCGGTCACGGCTGCGTCCCAGTCAGTGCCTGGGCATGAACCTGCTGCGGCACCAACACCAGCTGACCCGCTCCGATGTATACTCGGACCATACCTGCGGGCATGGTGAATCGGAGGGGCGGCTGAATGATGGTGGCTGGAGGCCTACTGCTGAGGCCGAACGGACATCGGTAGTAGATGAGGCCGCCCGGCTGGAAGATTCCGGTCGACGGCCAGGGACTCCGAAATTGGACTGCACAGCCGTTCTCACCAGCGCCCGTACCAGCCTGTTGCTGGCTGGCTCGATCCCTGGTGCGCCAAGGGACTGGGCGACGGGTGAGAGGACCCTTGTCGGGGTGCTGGCTGGCTGACGTGGTACCAGCTTGCTGCATTACCTGACGTATAGTAGGCTGGTGGAGGAATGTCACGATGTGGGACGTCTGCGGTGATTCCTCGCTGAAACATTCTGACGTCCGGGGTCACCCATGTGGCGAGACTACATCTCCAACAGCCTGACGAAACTTTCTAACGTCTGGGATAATAATATGGCAAGATGACCCATCCGGGGTCACCCATTCTAACGTCCGGGGTCACCAATGTGGCGAGGCGAAGAAACCACACGTTGCTGTGCTAGTGGAGATCTTTACTCTTCGCATGCCATCACAAAACTGATACAACAAAGTCCAAAACAGCAAAGACAAAGCCAACAGGTTCAAAGCATCAAAGGATCATAGAGACATGCCTACTGGGTGAGAGACATGGTCCTAGTGTCCGCCACAACTCTCATGTTTTTCGAACCAACATGGTACCTGCCTTTGAGGGCGGGATAACTAACATTTTTAATGAATAATTTTTTTCTTCAAACTCAATGTTCACTCAATGACAATAAAATTGACTTTGATTTTGAATGTTCAGTGGCATGAGCTCTATCCGTACATATGTCGTTTTTATGAAATACAAGGCAAAATACACAACTTTAAAAAATGAGTCAAGCTCACCACTTTTTCCCCACTCATACAGCGTAACTACAAGTGCATTCCCACTGGTTTGAAGCAAGTTGATGTTTTCGTGTAGGAGTTGATGCGAGGACAAATCAATAAGTGGTCTTTGGCGCTACCTACTGTCTTACAAATCATTCAAGAAATTTCTATCTGTTGGCCTATCTCAATCAACACTTAAGAGCTTTATTAAAAAATCACAGAAAATGCAATATAACAGAGGTTTAACATTCATCGAAAAACCTGGATTTTAATGAGTGTGGCTATGTCCAACCTGGTACCCATGAACATATGTGTCGTAATTATTTAATGGTAAATGGACTATCATTTATATAGCGCTTTTCTACCTTGGGTACTCAAAGCGCTTTACACTAACTAGTTGTCTGATGACGCAGCATTAGGAGCAATTAGGGGTTCAGTCTCTTGCTCAAGGCACTTCGGCATAGTCTTGCTCGTTGGGCGATCCAACCCACAGTGTCACAAAGCCATCGGTCCAGCCACTCATTGCCCAACACATCACCTCGGTTCATCCCTCCTGCCATCATTGCCCAACAGAACTCACCGGCTCACCCCTCCTGCCAATCAGCCCTGAACAGCATCGGTTGCCATGATCCACCATCCACTGTAAAGCCCAGCCCTTTTCCTTTGCAATCTCCCAGATCGTCTCCATGCGTCCAGCAGAGCCTTCCAGCAATACTTCCGACCAGATTATCTGTCCTGCCGAAATAAGCCTCCTGCTCAAGGTCCCGACTCCTTAGAGGCAGGCATCATCGCCCTTCGTCCTCTCCTGCGGGCGCAGGATTCTTTTTTGTGAGCAAGAAGGATCACACGTCCGTGTATTGACTATCAGGGTTCAACCCCTGATGGTATGATGGTAATGTTATTCAACTAACATTACCATTAAAAACCGGTACCCTCTTCCCCTCATGACTTCTGGCTTCAAGCTTCCCCAAGGGGCTTCGTATTTCACCAAGCTGGATCCTCACAACGCCTTCCATTTGATTCGCATCAGAGAAGGGGATGAGTGGAAGACAGCATTTAACACTCCCCTGGGGCGTTACAAATATCTGGTAATGCCTTTTGGACTTACGAATGCTCCCGCAGTGTTCCAAGCCCTCATCAATGACCACAAAATTTTGAGTACATACGGCAGGCCAAAAGATTGAACTCCCGTCAAGCCCGGTGGTCCTTCTTCTTCGCCAGGTTAGACTTCATCCTCTCCTATCGCCCCGGATCCTGAAACATCAAACCAGACGCCCTCTTAAGGCAGTTTGACGGGGAGGACACCCAGGACAAAGATCCCATCCTTCCTCCGTCTTGTGTGGTCGGCCTTCTTACCTGGGAGATAGAGGAGAGGATCAAGTCTGTGGTTAGGGACCAGTCCACACCCAGCGCCTGTCCACCTAGATGCCTGCCAGTCCCCGACTCTCTCCGGTCCGAGGTGTTGCAATGGGCTCATTCATCCAAACTGACCTGCCACCCTGGGTTTCAGCCGCCCTTGGGGGTCCTCAAACGCTTTTGGTGGGCCACAATGGATCAGGATGTACGAGAGTTCATCAAGGCCTGCCCAATCTGCAACTGACATAAGTCCAGTCGCACGCCTCCGGCCGGCCTACTGTGTCCTCTGCCTATCCCACACCGGCCCTGGTCCCACGTCTCACTGGATTTCATCACTGGCCTGCCCCCTTCCGACGAACACACAGTTATCGTGTCAGTAGTGGACGAATTCAGCACAATGGCGCACTTCGTACCCCAGCCCAAGCTCTCGTCAGCAAAAGAAACAGCCCAACTTCTCCTCCATCATGTCTTCCGTCTGCATGGCCTTCCTCTTGACGTCCTCTCCGACAGAAGCCCACAGTTTACCTCATCCTTCTGGAAAGAGTTTTGCATCGGGGCCACTGTCAATCTATCCTCTGGTTTCCATGCACAGACCAACGGGCAAACAGAACGGTTAAACCAGGAGGTTGAGACCGCGCTACGTTGCCTGGCATCCCAGGATCCATCCACCTGGTCCACCCACCTTTTGTGGGCTGAATATGCTCACAACTCTGACAAGCTCCGCGACTGGCATGTCGCCGTTTGTGTGTGTGCATAGTTACCAGCCCCCGTTGTTCCCAGCTTTGGACAGGGACAACTCCTGTCCCTCTGCGCTCGCGTTGGCCCAACGGTGTCGGCAGGCATGGGCTCGGGCTTGGCCGGCCCTGCTACGTGTTAGTGGACACTATGCCCAGTCGGCCAACAGGCGGTGCACACCAGCTCCGATCTACAGTGTGAGCCAAAAGGTGTGGCTCTCGACCAGGGATCTGCCCCTTTGCGTAGAGTCCAATAAGTTGGCACCCCGCTTCGTTGGCCCCTTTACCATTAAGAAGCTGTTGAGTCCGGCAGCAGTGCGTCTCAATCTGCCTCGCTCCATGAAGGTGGATCCTACCTTTCATGTCTCCAGGGTCAAACCAGCTTTTGAAAGCCCTCTGGTTCCTGCGGCAACACCTCTCCCACCTCCCCGGGTCATTTCTGGTGGACCTGTGTATACAGTCCGGCGTTTGCTCCGTTCCCGTCGGCGTGGCAGAGGTCTCCAATACCTGCTTGACTGGGAGGGGTATGGTCCCGAGGAGGGGTCCCGGATCCTAGCTCGCCATGTCATGGATCCTGCTTTGATCGCGGACTTTCACCGTCTTCATCTGGATCAGCCTTCCAGGCTGTCGGGGCGCCGTGGAACTCCTTTGCATTCACCTTTGATTTCACAAAGAAATCATCGAAAAGGTCCCAAATTGGTAACATGTATGCACGACGGCTAAATATGGCGCACCTTACTCGAACAGAAGGTCCAGATATTGTGGAAAATGGGAGGGCATCCAACTTCAGTCAGTAGGTGTCTTATGTGATTGTCCTGGAAGTCAATGCGTGGAAAGTACATATATCTAGAACTATAAGTACCCCTTCATGGGCAGATGATGTCAAAACAGCTGTTGTTAATGAGTCCTCCCACAATGTGTTACAATTATGTTACAGTTTTGTTTACATCATCTAATGCTGCTCATGCAGTGACCCTCAAGGTGTGAGGTAAAGATGATCAAGTAGATGACAATTACATTGTTATCATGACCTTTCTTCTGGGCATAACTTCAAAATAAAGGGGTACCAATGCTGTTCTTTCATTCATTACTTCATATCCTCAATTTTATTTTGAAGCATTGTCTGGCATCCTTTACAACCAGCCCCGGGTCACAGATTTCACTGGGGCACATGTTACAGTACTGACATGCAGTGGTAAAAATTTCACCAATAAAAACAAATTCATTTTAGAGCACACATGCCACATACTATGTGTAGTAATTCATTGTAGTAATTCATCGCTACTGTATTCACTCCTCATAAACAGTGCGCACATGACTGATTAATATGTTAATTTATTCACTTGTAGCGACTTCGGCTGATATTACGTACTTCCATGAGAGGCAGATGATGAAAATCACTGCAAGAAGTCAGTAAGTTTAGCCAACAAAAACATTAAAAAAATATTATGATGAATTGACTAAAAGTGTAACTGACATTGATATCAGAAAGGTATTCACCCGCAGCAGAGATAAATCAGCGAGGAATGTAAGGTAAATGAAGTCCTAGCTAGCTAGGGCACATGGGTCTTTCTTTAATCCATGCTAAGTTAGCTAGTGTTATTCCTTCTGTCACTCACATTAATTTGGTGTACGAGCTTTTGGGGAATTTCCAGTGAGTTTCATCACCATGAAACATAATGCTGGTTATAGTCTGTTCACCCTGCATCAATGATAATTTTGAGTGAGCTTGTTTTAGCTGATAGATATAGCCTAATGTGCACTGGTGTTCAAATGGTTTGCCTTCAGGAGGAGAAACAGTTTTCCCTATTATCAAGTTATTGGACACGTTTTTAAACCATTCACATTTTTCACAGAGAAATTACAATGAACTTTGTCCTTACAAATATTCTGGGATCTTTTTTTTTTTTTAATTAACCCCCCTTCCATTTCCCTTCCCTTCTAAGAGGCCTTCTCAATAGTGCTTCCTTTTGGCCCAAAACAAAGTAAACTCTGCATTTTAGATTTTAGATAGTGAGTTTTATAGCACTTATAGTTAAAAAAACAAACAAAATAAACAATAAATAACAGTAAATCACATAGGAGATCATACGGCGTATGGAAAAACACATTTCAAATAATATTTCCCCCACTTAAAAAAAATGTTGAAACGTGACATAAACAGTACTTATGTCTAGCTGTTTCATGAACTATTAAGATTTGAAGGAGAAAAAAAGAATTTGCATTGCCCTGCATAAGCTCATGATTAAAGACATGCACTGAAGTAGTTGTTTTTTCAAAGAACATTATCATATACAATTTTATGTGAGTGGTCCAACTCAGGTCCAAATCAGCAGAAATAAAATAAACAACATTAATAATGACATTAACAAAAGTTAAAACACAGACCCATCAATTAAAGCATTTCATTCATTAAAAACGTGCAAGGTCTTGGTCCAAAGAGTTGTCTTTGTCCAGCTCCTACTTATTGGTCTAGTTATTATTTCAGATAGATTAGCTTCTTGATAAGTCCATCTATCCATTATCCACACTAGGGTTGCAGGCTTGCTTGGTGCCTATCCCAGCTGTCTATATCATATTAGGATTAGGGTTAGGGTTAAGTCCAAAGTCCGGCCCGGGGGCCAAATGTGGCCCGTGGTCAATTTCCATCCGGCCCGCAGCCTCCGTCCTATAATCAATAACGTCTGGACCCACATGGAGAATTAATACATTGGGCAGCAGCGCTGTTACTTGCGTGTGCTAAATGCTGCCATCTCTAGGCTCAATTAGGAACAGCAAATTAGTATATGAGTACCATAATTGACAGTATGAGCCCCTAATTTTCTAAAATGGCGACAATCAACAAAAGGAGGAAAGTTGAGCTGCAGTGTGTCGCAGTGGGATGCGGTCAGCACCAGCAGCTTTGTTTCGCCAACTTTTACTGACAGCTGGATAAGGACAAGTTTCCGAGGGATTCGAGCATTTGAAAATTGCTAAGCTTGTTCAGGTCGACGTATTTGTGTGAGAAGACATTCTCGGTTCTGATCTTAAATAAGAGCCGTGTGAGGACACGGCTTCCGGACTCTCACTTAAAAGACACCTTGCGCATCCATACTACTGCCATAGAGCCACACCTGGCCTTTATCCTGCACTCCAGATCTCAGTTTCACCCATCACACTCATGCGGACAAGTCATTTTTCATTTACGATAAGTCTGAAAACATTTTTTTTTAAGTTTTCACTCCAGAATAATAACCATTTAAAAATCCAATCAACATTTATAGTTACTATCATATCATATTTTAAATGAGCCCCTCACTTGTTGATATGACTATTACTTGCTCATTTCTCTGTTATTGTGTTTAAAAATGCTATAAATATTAAACTGCCATGGTGAGATATTTTTTTATGTTTCAAATGTAATTTGCACCCAAGAGTACAATTACTTCTGTTCAACTGTTACAAAAAAGCTAGTGTTAAAAAAAGTGAAGTTAAGTGAATATTCAATTTAAATATTTAATGTCAATTCAATTTTGATATGCATGTTTCAAATTAACCAAAACACATGCTAAAGATAGCTGAAATGAAAATAAAAAAGCAAATTTTAAACACAGAACGGCTCGCTGAAATGTATTTAGATTGGTTGCTGCTTTATGTAAAGAATGCCTGCCAAGTTTGGACCCCCTACATTTTTAACACACCAAATCTGGCCCACTTTGCAAAAAGTTTGGACACCCCTGGTCTATATGAACTGGTTGCCAGCCAGTTGCAGGGAACACATGGATGAACAATCATGCACACTCAATCACATCTTAGAACAATTTAGAGTGTCAAATACACCTACCATGCATGTTTTTGGGGTGTGGATGGAAGAACCCATACGGGCATGGGGAGAACATGCAAACGTCATATGAGGAGGCCGCAGCAAGCTGGAATTGAACTGGGTACTCAGAGCTACACTGCCACCCCTTCTTGGTAAGTATGTGGCATATTTGCCTAATTTTAATTATATTCGAATAAGCTCAATGAACATCAGTTTCTCAAGCAACTCCAAAACAATGTTGGCTTCCACAATAAATCTTCAGCCATGTCTTTTTTCCCACTGAGATAATTATTATTTGGCTGCACGGCTCAACTTCCCCAAAGCAGACAGATTGTTGAGTTGGTGAGTTGGCCTGCAGTTCTAAAACTCTTCTCCTTTCATTATTCTTATCTGCCCATATCTCCCTCATCTACCCCCACCACACACACATATGCATACACTGCCAGAGGGATTTCGCAGCAGCTCGGCAGCAAGTGTGTGTGTGTGTGTGCGTGTGTGTATGTGTGTGTGTCTATGTGTGTGTGGTATGCGCACAGCAGGGAGTTGCCAATTACAGAAGTGATTAAAACCCAGCAGTGTGGAAAGAGATGCTGAGAGAATGGGAGCAAGAGGCTGGTGGAAAGAACAAGGAGAAAAACATATGTACTAACAGATAGAGATACAATACAATGTGTTTCTCCATGTGCAGCCTTTTCCATAATAGCGACAGAATGGTGGTTGTTATGATATTTGTGGACAGCCTGGGGAAAACATGTCAGGAAATGGGATTTGGCAATTTTCAGTGCGAAGCCTGAGTGCAATCTGTGTAAATATGAGTGCATATTTGTCAAAAAAGGCCATCATCATTACAGAAAGTAGGATAATACCCACAATTATAAACAAAGTACATTTTCTCACAAAGTGAATGCAAAGCTGGCAAAGTTTTGGACCACAATCTTATGCTTTGTAGTGTTTGTGCAGAATCTGACCAATAAAATTTAGTTTGTAACATTTATTGAGAAACAGCTTTGACGTTTCGTGACTTAGTTTGGTTTTATAAAATTGTTCGTCATAGAATTAATCCAAAAATACAAATAATGTGAACATGAACATTACCTCATTCAAACACATGATGTATCAACCATGTAGTTGCTCAAGGTGTGTTAAAAAAGTGAATATAAGTAATGTAGATGGTATGGAAAGACAGTTTTGTAGTGGTATTGGCGGGACCAGCTTTAAGAACTTCGGTGTAGAGAATACAAAATCTTCAACCGGTTGGGGAAGTTGTGTAAACCTTTTCAACAAAGGCAGATGCATTCCTTGTTATTTTGTTGAAACTCAATATCCTGCTTGAGAAGCTAATAAAAGGCAGAAGAAGAGAGGCTCTCTTCAAAAACAGTTGGACTGAGAGATGCCCTTTCTCCTTCTGCAAAGAAACTCAATTGTTCAAACGGCAATCTATGGTCTGTCGCCTGCCTCTTTTTTCAATTGCACCACAGCAAAATCTATTGAAATCTAGTCATCATACTTGAACTGTGGTAGCTTCAGGATGTGATCTTTGTTGATGGTTTAGTGCAGACATGGGCAAACTACGGCCTGGGGCAAAACATGGTCAGTTAAGCTTTTTAATGCGGCCCACCAAACTTGAAAAAATTATCAGTGAGGAGGAGAATGATAATGTTAATATCCTGAAGGGTAGTGGAACTATCAGTGCTTTAACGTAGTAATCGTCAGCACCAGTGCTGTAGTGGTCCTTTGAGAAGTGTGTATACTCCATATTTCACCCTTATGTAGCAAAGAAAATAACAAGGACAATTTTTGAACCATAATAAGACAACTCTAACCAAAATTCCGTCATTCCGACTAAGTATTATAAAGTTATCATGACTTAAAAAGGAGCAATATGTACTTACAGTATTACTCATACAAGCAGAATGGATGGGTGAAAAATGTATTCATCCTGAGGCAAACAGGTTTTGGTTATTTTTTAGACATTTTTTTTAATTCATTCATTATTGATTTCTACATAACAAAACACACAAAAATTATGCATCTCCCTGTCTCTCTCACACTCGTGTGATCACAGCAGTCATCGGCAAGACACCCCCCCCACACCCCCTCCATCAACAATCTATATTTCAGAAAGATGAAGCATACCGGAAATTAGTGAATGAAACACCATAATTCCCCAACTATAAGATGCACCTGTGTATGAGAAACAACCTTAATTTTAGGGTCAAATTCCGGTACAGTGGGCCGCCATCCCGTGGTTGGGATTGTAACTCAAATTCGCCATATGACAGGCAATCCAAACCTATGTTAATTAGCTAATGCGTGTAAAACCCCAGGTAAAAACATAAAAATTGTATATTCATATTAAAAATTGGTATCAAAATAGTATAATAAATGCTAGTTGTATATAATATACATGTATACAATAAAATAACATCATAAAGAAAAAATAGAGAAAGGATTTATTTACCGTTGAGTGACGTGACGATCTTGTTATGGCCATATTCCATAGTTAGGGTAGCCTAGGCTAGGTTAGCTTAGCTTTCTTCATATTTCTTGATTATCTCCAGCTTCATTTCGATATAAATCATCTTCTTTCTTCTCTCTTTAATATCAATAGCAATTTTGGGACCCATAGCTAACCAATTCAAGTTTGAATGAAGCACTAAAATGCCCTAAAAATACGTTTTTGTAACCACTCACAGAAAAACAAAGCTTTAACGGGCAGCCAGTTTGGAACGAATGACGCCAGCCAATAGCAGACCAGCATCTTAGTGCCGCCCGGACGCCGACCAATAGTAGACCAGTATCTCAGGAAGTCGTGACGCCAACTAAGAGAAAACCAGCATATTAGTGATGAAAGCAGTGACTCGTGTAGAGACATATGAGCGCGGAGTGACTTGCAGAGTCACGTACGTACACTAAATACCATGTTTGAGGTGTCGTAAGGGAAAAAAATGGTGTAAAGAGGGAACAAAAAAACGTTGCGGTCCACATCGTAAGGTGAAAAAAATGTGAGGCAGGGATGTCGTAAACCGGGGGTCCACTGTATTTTCTATATTACTGTGTATAAGCAACACGTCCGAACTATCGCAAAACAGAATTAATATCATCTTTTGTAAACTCTTTTTATTTTCTTGTGTTCATATCCGTAAGTTTTTACCTCTGACCACCTCACTATTATCCTAATGCCTGCATAAAGACCAAGAGTGAAAGTCATCAAACCTGCACTGAAAGAAGTAAGGGTGTGGCCACAGGAGGCGACCTCAGCCCTACAGGACTGCTTTGAGTCAACAGACTGGGACATTTTTAAGGAAGCAGCCAGCTACAACGGCATCACAGATATTGAGGAGTAAACAGACACTGTGACCTCCTACATCACCAAATGCATGGACGACGTGACCCACATCAGGAGGATCACCACACGGGCCAATCAGAAGCCATGGCTAACAGGAGACGTCCACAGGCTGTTGAGGGCCAGAGACAAGGCCTTCAAAGCTGGGGAGAAATCAGCCCTGAGAACAGCGAGAGCCAACCTGTCCCGTGGCATCGGGAAAGCCAAACAAGAATACACAAACAAGATAACTTCTCACTTCAAGGACAGCAAGAATGCACACAGCCTATGGCAGGGCATTCAGGCTATCACAGACTACAAACCTACACCACAAAGCTGCGAGAGCAACATCACTCTGCTCAACAACCTAAACAGTTTCTTTGCACGCTTTGAGGAACAGAACACCACCTGCCCACAGAAAACACCACCACCTTCACACGAGCAGCCTCTGTGCCTGTCGGCTGCCAGCGTGAGGAGGACACTCTCCGCCATCAACACCCGGAAAGCAGCAGGTCCAGACAACATCCCTGGCAGGGTGCTGAAAGACTGTGCAGAGGAGCTGAAAGATGTTTTTACAGACATCTTTAACACCTCCCTGAGGCAAGCCATTGTGCCATCAGGCTTCAAAGCTGCCACCATCATACCTGTGCCAAAGAAATCCACCAAATCCTGCTTCAACGACTATCGTCCGGTGGCACCGACACCCATCATCATGAAGTGCTTTGAACGACTAGTCCTGTCACACATAAAATCCATCCTGCCCCCAGGCTGGACCCATATCAGTTCACCTACAGGGCAAAGTGATCCACAGACAATGCAATCTGCTCTGCCCTCCACCCGGTACTCACCCACCTGGACAAGAAAGACTCATATGTCAGAATGCTGTTCATAGACTTCAGCTCAGCGTTCAACACCATAATACCCCAACAACTCACCTGCAAACTGGACAAACTGGGCCTCAGCACCTCACTCTGCAACCGGCTGCTGGATTTCCTCAGCCAGAGGCCTCAGGTGGTGCGTGTTGGCAACAACATCTCAGGCAGGATCACCCTGAGCACGGGGACCCCACAAGGCTGTGTGCTCAGCCCCCTCCTCTTCACCCTACTGACACACGACTGCACAGCAACCCACAGCTCCAACCACCTCGTGAAGTTTGCTGATGACACAACACTGGTGGGCCTCATCTCCAACGGCGAAGAGACCCACTACAGGAAAGAAGTGGGGCTTCTGACCAGATGGTGCAAAGACAACAACGTCTTGCTAAACATCAGCAAGACCAAAGAGATGGTCGTCAGCTTCCAGAGAGGCCGCACCCAACACCCCCCACTGACCATCCATGGTACTGAAGTGGAGAGGGTGAGCAGCACCAAGTTCCTGGGGATGCACATCAGCGATGACCTGTCCTCGACCACCAACACTGCATTTCTTGCCAAGAAAGCACAGCGGTGTCTCTATTTCCTGCGCAAACTGAAGCAGGCAAGTGCCGTGGCACCCATCATGACCACATTCTACAGAGGAACCATCGAAAGCATCCTCACCAGCTGCATCACCTTGTGGGGCGGGAGCTGCACTGACTACAACAGGAAGGCTCTACAACGCATCGTGAGGACAGCTGAGAGGATTATTGGTGCTCCACTCCCCTCCCTGCAAGACCTGTACACCACCCACCTCAGCCTCAAAGCCATCACTATTGTCATTGATACAAGCCACCCTGCACACAGTCTGTTCAGCCTTCTGCTCTCCGGAAAGAGGTACAAGAGGCTCCGCTCCCGCACCACCCGACTCAGGAACAGCTTCATCCACCAGGCCGTGAGACTGCTGAACTCTCCCCCCTTCCCACCCGTGAAACTGCTGAACTCTCTCTCTCTCCCTTCCTCTCTCCCACATTCAGCCCCAGCCAGAAGAATCACCTAGCTGGCCTCCCTCCTAAACTCAAACTTTGCTCATGCACTTGCAAAATTTGCACAGACTTGCTCCCGCCATATTTATTTATAATTATACCTCTATTGCACTAGCGATTACATTTAGAACTATAACAACTACCTCAAATGCACACAACTGGGACAACCACAGTCAGAGTTGTCTTGCTTTGTCTCGTACTGTTGGACTGTCTTGTCATATACTGCTACTTATGTCTTGTCTTGGGCTACTCTTGCCATACCTGGTTTTTCGTATTTAGTTTTTAGTTTTAGTTATTAGTTTAGCAACACTAGGCAAAAAAGATCTAACATACTGCACTTTTATTACTATAGATTAGAATCTAATTTTTAGGATTGTCTCGTCTTGCGCACCTGCACTTTGTTATTGTACATGTAAAACGCAGAGGATAGTGGGAAACGCAATTTCGATTCCTTTGTATGTTAAGCATATGTGAAGAAATTGACAATAAACTTGACTTTGACTTTGATATATTTGTTCCACATTAAGTGTGTTTCAGTTTTTCCACATTGTGAGTGGTCAGTGAATGTAACCAGTGTAATGTTGAATGCGCTTGAAGCTTTTGCTTTTCCTCGCAACGTGGTTTGAGTTCATTTTACCATAAATACCCAAAGTTGATTGTGTGTTTTTGCCAAAAGACTGCAATTAATAAATGGGTCAAACAGAAAACCAATCCATATGCTAATGTAACCGTGCACTCTTAATTGAATCAGCTGGAAACATCAGAACTATTTCTTCCTGGTTTCAGTCATATTCCTGTGTGTGAACAAGGATGGACTCCGACATTCATTTAGTCTACCTGTTTCTTTTATTGAAAATAATTCCGTAGCAACCTTAGCTAAAACAAGCTGTTTTGATGCTAGTAGCGAACTGACATCCCACTCCCGCTAGCTCCTCCCATTACGGTAAATATAAGTAATAATATAAGATAATAATATAATAGTATAGTAACAATGCAAATGTGTTGCTCAAAACTCTGCTTATGTGGCTGACAGATGAATCTTCCTCAAATGGTGTTTAGCCATTCTTGAAGGAAAAGAGGCTATCGAGCAGTTGGATAATAATGAAAGATGGTCAGCAGGGGAGGTTAGAAGTGGATATACGAAATGCTTACCCTAAAAAAAGTGGGTGTACACCACTGGTCAGCACTTAAAAAAAAAAAACGTTATTTTGTTTCTTTATTTTTTAATTGTTGTAAGATTCATTGGAAAAACTCAAATGTTGTTTTTGTTGGTTTTGTTCATCCAATTCTAGAATCCTTCGCTGTTCTCAAGTCAAAAAGATTGCAGGAAGATCAGCATCTTTACAATTGTCGCAGCAGCCTAAAAAGCACTAAATGGGTGTCAAAAATTTTTAGGTTTAAACACTGCTTTCTTGGTTGTTTCGTGATATTTTTGTTTACTTTTTGACAGTCAAAATATTTACCTTGCCCACAATGCACCACCGGACTTGAGATGTGCGTTATCAAAAAGCAATGTGACAAAAGCTAGTAAGCACAAGGTAAAACTACCAACTAAGACAAAAACAATGTGGATGTAGAGCAAATGAAGGAATTGTTACAAACAAAATGCCAAACAAAAAGAATAAAGTCTGACTGCAGTACCCATTTTCAGCCCCTCCTCTCCACACCCCTGCAGCCACCACTTTTCGACCAGAAATGTCGTCAAAAGACTCACAGTGCTACGAGGATGTCAGAGCTGTTTAAAGCATAGCCTATTCATATCTGATTTCCAAAATAGAATACAGAACAGGCCGCTTGGACAAAAGAAAGTGAGAAGGAATTCATCAGCTTATACTGGGTGAGACAAACAAAAGAAACCTGGTTTCATGATGGAACGAAATCACACACTGTGATGTAAAACCACACACTGCATGCAGAATTTATTGAAGCTGTTTGACAATTGCTCCTACCCATGTGATTTCAAGATTTGGTAAATTTCCCTGGTCCCCTAGATTGCCAGATTTGTCCACTTGACTTCATTTCTTGTCGGTCTTTCTCAAGAGTAAAATGTAAATGTCCAAAAACTCAGAATGAGTTAAAACAATCAATGAGGAATCTCAACAGCAATGTTTCTTAGATGAGATGTTTTAAAGTTTTAATTACTATGAATACAACATTTTTCTTCCATGCTTTTTTGTTTTATTGGCTTGATAAAAAGTTCCTGTTTTTTGTGTCACTATGTACTTCTCTCAGGTTAGTTCAATAATCCCTACTTACAGCTGAAACTAATCAGAATTGCTTTATAGTTTGCTCGTGTTGGTATATATCATTGGGTCTTTTTATTCAAATCTACCTTAATATTAGCTGGCAGGAGCCATATTGTCGTGGTGTTACCTTCCAGTGTGACGGCGAAGCGTGGGCGGACAGTGTCAGACGACAAAACACTCGATTTATAATCACAGCCGAGCGTTCTTGTAGCGACACTCAGTGTTGTTTTTTGCCTCTAGCTCAGGCACAGACAGTGTTTTAGCAGTGTCCTTTCAGTGAGCCGTGAGTACCATTCAACAACAAGAAATCAGCGACTCCTCTTGCGATGATAACTGTTATTTGGGTATAAACGTGGTAATCATGGACCAAACTATGGCTCGGAAACACTAAAACCTCTTTTTCACCCATGAAGCCATTTGAGACTGCAGTGATTCAGGGCTATACAAATAAACTTAACTTGACATACCTAAAAAAAGAAGTGACATATGACCATTATTTAGGACGTCGGCGGTAAATTATCCGTCAACTGTAAATGACAGCGTAAACGATCTCATTCATGAGAATGATACGCAGCTCAGACAGCCAGTTCAAGCCATTTCAGTAAACAAACAAATATTCTCAGAATAGAAAGACGCGAGACACGCATTGCTTAGCTTTATGTAAAGCAAAGAGAAATTTATTACATAGATCTTGCGTTTGTTTTGCCACTAAAAAGGAGAGCTCTTGCTTCTTGACTAGCTTGTTTGTTAGCCATAAGTTGCGCAACACTTACTGCGCGTTCCATACTTGTCAAATAAAGCATGACTGAAAATTTTGGACCCTGTATCAAACACACCGGTTTTGTCTACTAGCTGAGGACATGAGCAGTAAATCTTGCACCAATTTAAAGTGTAAATCAAGCCAAGGCACATCTTGGAGCCACTTTTCACGGAAAAAATGTTCAGCTCAGGTTCGGTTGTTGTCATTGGTCAAAGTTACGTCACGGTACACAAATGCATTGCACGCGGCGTTATGCATCAATGATTTTGCATACATTCCAGTTATGTGCATCCCTGTGTATCACAATTTTATGAGCAACCAATCACTGTACTGTAGTTGTAGAATGTTATGTTCCCACTGATGCTTAGAGCTGTGTACCAGAGTAAACATGTTGTTATCACGTTATGTTGGTATTTTCAAAAGTAGTTTGCACTATTTCAAAACTAGACTAAAAGGTGTGAATGACTTGTAATATATATACCCTAATCTATATTTCATAGGTATATTGAAAAATGTTATTTATTTGATTTATGACATTTAAATCAGGCAGTTAGATTTTCTTGTGAGTGGCAGAATAGTGTGCTATCTGCTGTGCTCACACGCTTGCTCCCTGCTGTGTTTTAATCAATACCATTCTGGATTCAGGCAGTCATGCATGCCCACGCGCATACATTCACAAACACACACAAGCATAAAAACACATGCGCGCGCGTACACGCACACACACTCTTCTTGATATCTTTGCGCACACCAAAGGAATACAGTATGTGTAGCTTCACATATCTTCAGCCTCAGCACACAAGCACCAACATGAACGGTGAATGCAGTATATACAGTATTTACTGTATTTTTCAGACTATAAGCTGCGACTTTTTCATCATGATTTGAGCCTTGTGGCTTATAGTCCAATGCGGCTTATCTGCTGGTTTTTCCCACTGGTCAAGCAAATTGTGTGTTCCAAGGTGGCAGTTTATGGAACTATGAAATGGACTGAAAAGATGTGAATGTGAATCTGTGCTCAAAAAGAGTTCTAAAATATATTAAAAATATTAAACAAATGGTCTAAATTGAATAAGATCTAGTATAAAAGTTTTATCACGTGTGAATAGGCTATACGGTATACAGTATATATGATTGTCTTTATAAATTTATGATTGTATATATTACTTTTTTGCAGTGTGTGCAATGTTCACTAAAATAATCTATCAATTAAACAACAGGAGACAGAATGCTATCGAAGTATTGATTTTGAATTTGACCTGCTATTTAACTCTGCCGTATTCTGTTGATAATATCCACCCATCCATTTTCTATAAATATAATATTGGGACTAAATATGCTAGCATGTTCAGTCTGTTAAAGAGAGTGTGTTGCAATTGGTAGACAGGTAAAAAATATATAAAGAAAATTTAAGTTTCATATTACCACCATATGCCTGCGGCCTATATACCAGTGCGGCTTATAGTCTGGAAACAGTGTGTGTGTGTGTGTGTGTGTGTGTGTGTGTGTGTATATATATATATATATATATATATATATATATATATATATATATATATATATATATATATATATATATATATATATATATATATATAATATGCCTGCGTGCATGTGTGTGTGTGTGTGTGTGTGTGTGTGTGTGTGTGTGTGTGTGTATGTTTACTAGAGGTGGAATCACACTGATAAAAATATAGTGATATTATTTTGAAAAGTACACTTATTTTCACCAAGAAATTAGAAGTTTTTGGGTAGAATTTTCTTGCATGTTAGTTTATTATATCCGTACTTGTATAGTTGTGTTGCAATTATATGTGGGTGATTTTATAAGACAGGCATTCACAGTAAAACTTTACTTGAATATTTACAGTCAAGAAACTCTGATATATGAAGATATCTAGTAATATGCGACTGACCCTTCCACTGAGACACATCTTACTTTCCAACTAATCACAAATCATCTGTTTGCTGAGTTTGTTCATGTGATGCAAGCTGAGCAGTTAAACACAGTTGTTACTTGCAGCGCTTTCAGGATATGTTGTTAATGGCAGCACCATATGAATAAAAGTGGTAGCGCTTTGAGTAAGCCAAGATTATATTTCCTGTGAAGACCAAAGCATAGCATAGCGAGAGTCTGATTTTCAAGAAGGATGAATATTGATCAGGTATTGAATCTCATCTTTCATACCAATACAGTGGGCCCCCGTGTTACGAACTTAATCCGTTCAGCGGCTACGCTCGTAACTTGAACAGCTCGTATGACAGGCAATCCAATGTTAATTCGTGAATATAAAAAACCTTAGGTAAAAACATCACGACTTTAGACACATATTAAAAATGAGTAACATAACCTACTGTACAGTTAAATTAAATACCATAAATATACAAAGGAAAAATGACATTTACCTTTGGGGTGACGTGACTTGAGCTGGGTGGAGGCGGAGGGGAGCAGAGACCAACCCGCAGAATTTATTGATTTATTTTTTTAAACGGGAACTTTTCTCAAAACTAGAACATATCACCGGCGATTTCCTTCTCAATGGCCGGCATGTCAGATTGCTCGTAAGGCGAATGGTCTGTGCGTAAGTGGGGGACAAAAATCTCCGCGGACCACGCTCGTGAGTCGAAATGTTCGTAAAAGAGGGTGTTCGTAAACTGGGGGCCGAATGTATTATGTTTTGATAATAAAACAATCTGTTATTTGGATGGTTTCCAGGAGAAAAAAATGTTATCATGACAGGCCTAACGTGTTTGGCGGAGATAAGAAGTGAAAAATCATTGCATGTACCAGCCCTAAGTGAGCATTTGTGAGTCTTATATTTTCCATTTTTGCTGTATTGATGCAAGTAGTCTCAATCTTAATTTCACCAAAGCAACTTTTTTATTGAGCTTTCATAGCAGATTTTATTTATAAAATAAATAGCTTTTATAATTAATATTAAAAATGTAAAAGCCATTTTTAGATTGAATAGTAGATTAGAGCACCGGGTTTTGAGTACCCCACCCCCCAACATCACAAACACACACACACACACACACTCATGCTCCAGCTTTGTATTATTTTTGAATGCAACATGGAGAAAATGCTATTTGCTTCGCTTTGGCCTACAAAAGGCCTTTCACAGTCGGTCTTAGGGAATATCCTTTAAAAAGAATACGTAATCAGTTTTTATCAGGTGTTTGATGCCCCTGAAAATCTTTGGGACCCAGCTAACTGGTTATATTTGCCAAATGTATGTATGCCTCAGTTTCAATAGGACTAAAATAAAGGAAAGGTGCAAAATGTGCTTCACTCATTGCAGAACATTCTCGCTGCACACAGAATAAATTGGTGGAAACGTTCGCATGCAACAGATTTAAATCATCCAATTCTCTTATTACATTTCTAGAGGGTTGGAGGGACACCATCTCACTCAACTTGCTCATGTTAGCACTGCCGCTAAGATCGGGTTAAAACATTGTTTCTTCCTTACCCCTTTTTTTTTCGAGATTTTCAAATATCCCTTCATTTTTACATTTTGGATTCTTCACATTTATCTGGGAAAAGAAAGACAATTATATAAAAACAGCACAAAATCCAATTTCTTTGTTGTATTTTCATGGAAACTTTTTTTTATTTTTTATTTGAATCCAACTACAATGATTGAAGTCTGAAAAATGCCCCTTTTAATTTTTTTATTTTTTTTTCAGAATGGGAAATAGGATGAATGCAAGGTACACTGACCAAATGAATACCCTTTCTTAAATTCTCACTTCATGAGACCACAGACCTTGCAGCGACATTAAACATTCAAGGAAGGTAATGTTACTGATGTAATTTAATTCAAACAAGCAGAAAAAAAGTAAATCTGTTTTTAAATTTTTCCTCATTGTTGAATAACTACCACAAAAGCCTTTTGCCTAGTACGTTTAAAAATGCATTACAGTCAATATTTACTCAAAATTGGTTTAAAAAGTTTACTTTTAATTAGAAAGGAGGGTGAAGGAGGGTGTTAATTAATTTTCTTGTGGAAAAAAAAGCCTGAGGGTTTAAAAGGGCTGAGGTGCTTCCTCAACATAAATGTGACACACACATTTACGAGGCGCTTCTGGGCCTCCTCTTCCCATCCTGGCTGCCTATTTCCAGCAGGGGAAGAATAATTACAAAATGTGAACATTGGCTGCTATATGATGGCGAATAATGAGGTGAAATACAGAGTTGTCCCTCTCCTTTCTCCCTTTCCTCCTCTGTTTTCGGGATGTTGTCTGCCCCTCTTGACACTGTCTCCGCCTTGACACACTTATCTGAAATACACACACGCACACACACACACACACACGCACACTCACACACACACTGCCATGCAGCTCCTCTGCTGTAACAGCAAGCATTCATCCCACATGATCACCACGATGATATGGAAATATGAATTATGCATAAAGCAAGCCTTGCCTTGACTGCAAATACAAAGACATGTGAGTAAGATTGTCCTTTCAAATCATATGGGAAGTGTCTTCTTAGTATTTATAATACAATCATTTACACCACGACTCCTCGTCTATACGGCCTCGCAAGATTGTGTGCTATGGTAGGTTTTACACACATGATGACTTTAACATTTCAAAACATTTGTGTGCTGAACAGCAAATTTCATATTCCTTATCACTGGTATTTCCCACTTGACCTTTTATTAAACTCTCGAAGCTGCTGGCGGTGAATGTAATTATATTTTGCTGACATCACTTTTAAGATTCTCGAGTGTCATTTCAAGGTCACAGCCAAGTTAAAGGGCCCAGCAAAGAGAGTGCTTCATTATACGCAAATCTTTTGCAATACTCTACAGTCATAATAATAAGACTATAAACCAAATAATACGGCACACAAGCAGTTTGTTAGTAAGAATGTAATGTTGAGAAATAGATCTCCCTTATTATAAAACCCTGGCTTCTAGCACCTATCTAACACTTTGGCTATGAATAGATATTTGTCTCAATCTAATCTGACACAGAGATTACTGAAGTAGTTATAGCTCCCTTGTTGACAGGCAGACAAAGGATATGTCTGGCTATATTTGCAGGGGAAAAAAGACTGTCCGGTTCGAAAGAACAAAAGAAAAATGGGAAAATGTCAAGAGACAAAACCGTGGGATATTAAGTGCATGATAGATCAAATACTGCAATTGGAAGGTTTGACTGAAACAGCACACTAAGAAGGTAATACCATGAGGAAGATAACATCATATCAGCAGACTTGTGGTGCCTCATCTAGGCCTTTACAGCATGTAGCTCCTGCTCTGTAGCTTTCTTTGTGCTGCACCATTATGAAATAATATATAAAATGCTCACATAAAAATAAGATGTTTATAAACATAACTTAATGTTTATTAACATAACTCAATTGGCAGTTTACCCTCAATGTTTTGAAAAGCATTCAATTGGTCCATTTTGCTTGATGTTACTATTTGTCCCTCAGACACATTGAAGACCAAGCAAAAATAATCTCACTACTGTTAGGAATTTTATCAGATAAATTAGATGAATACAAATTACATCACGATAAATAAAATGTGTTCCTCTCTCTAAAAATAATCCTCAAGATTGATTGCCATGGTAAGTATTTAAAAAAATATTTTGCTGCTGCAATTAATACATAACTTTACCTTGGTGGCAATGACAATAGACAAAAGTGCTTTTTGTACCAACATAATTTCCATTAAGAGACAACCTGTATCTGTGTTGAACCCATGTTATTTTCAACAATTAAAAAAAAAAGAAAAAAAAATCCTGCATTCACACTGACATGTATTACATCCATATATTACTGTTTTAATCAGTAATGAAAAGTGTCAGCATTAAAAACCAAACCTATAATGAATTGAAGTTACATTTATTTGGTTCAAGGACTAACTCATAAAGTACCTGGCATTGCTGTAATGAGTTGTCATTCTTTCTTAAAACATTTGGAATAAAACATAAATGAACAAGGATGATCCATTTGAGAAATTGATTGGCACTTTGTTGTTCATGATTTTACAGCTATATACTTAACAGAATACGTCCATCAAATTATCTTTAGAGCCTATTCTGACATAAGGATAACCCGCGAGGAGAGATGACTGACTAGTTTCAGGTGCGGATGTGAACGTGTCATTTGGGTGGGTGCGACAATGGCAATGTTCCCACAACTGACTGCTGACACCTCCTCAATGCGTAAGAACCCTCTCTTGCCCTGCATAATTTAAAAGTAGAGCGGGAGGGAGACACAGACAAGAGGGAGGAAGAGACTCAGGTATTCTACTCCCATGTCAGGTTGGAAAGGCACCGCAAACTAATTACAGCACTCGCTTTACTCGCTTTCCTCATATGTCTCACTTTCGCTTTGCCTTTTCCTTCTTTCGGCTTGAATAACAAGGAGAAACAGAAGCGGTTCTGTTCCTGCTCCTACCCCATCCCCGTCTCATGCTTGCCAGAAGGAATATGATTAGCACAGTGGAGAGCTGAAAACCACAGACTGCTGCAAACACACACAAATGCGTGCAGACGCACGCACACACACACAGACGTTATTCCCCTCAGTGCTGCAGCAAGAGGAGATACAGGAGAGGTGAGGCAGGGTGGGGCTGTTAATGAGGCCAGAAAACACAGAAGCCCAGCGGTGGTTCACTTAGTTAGTTCCTGTGCGGAGCGTGCACGATCACCCTTGTTCGCCAGGATCTCCTCACACAGCTCACACGCGCACACATACACACACAGGACAGGAGACTCGCAGCATCGAAATTGCCCCAAAGTGGGTCTGCTTGTTAGTCTCAGTGTGCCGAGGCAACACGCACACCGTGTTAGGCTCTGGCTTCCGCTCCGCTCTCTGCATGTCACTCCGATGGCTGTGAGCATGCACTGAGATAATTAGCAAGGACCAAAAATGATTTGCTAGTCAAATTAAGGTATAACGCCTTATGGCAGGAGAGAGTTTTAGCTGGTATGTATTTAAAAGTCTCATAAGGGGCATTGCTATGAGTTAAAAACAAAACGAAATTACCAAAAGTGTAATTGTTTTTCAGCAAAATCTATACTCACAGGTCGAGGCTGGGCTCACTCTTGCAATGCTTTAACCCTCTCCCTCCTGTTGGGACAATGCGTCTCACATCTTTCGAAAAAAATGGCAGTGGGTATAGGAATGGTAGCAATAAGATGAAATGGCATCCCGACGCTTCATTACACACCGATCGACAACACGTTCTAGTGGCATTTCGCAACTTTCCATACATAACAAGCCAGTGCTGGGCCCACTGTTAACAAGGTAGCTTGCGCTGTGAATTAAGCATCTAGTACTGCAGAAATATATTGATAATATGTGCTATATTTTTATCATGGTTTGATGTATACCAAAATGAAAAATGCAAAAAGAAAAAAACAACAAACAAACAGAACAACCAAAACTTGTAGCTAAACAGTGACATACAATCAGGTTCTGGCTGGTGCGGCAATGGCATTGATGTGATTCATAGATTGATGAGTCAGCCTGGGTGCATGACACACTTTCAACCAAAAAACGTTCAAACATTTGCATTCGAACATATAAATGAACAAGCACATCAGCCTTCTTTGAACTGCTGACCATAAAGATCACAGCAGCGGTTTTGAGAGAACAATCTCACAATGTCTTAAATATTCAGTAGGGTACACCACTTGATTTGATGAAAACATTATTGCTAACATGATTTGAGATTCTCAAAGTGTGGTCCGCGGACCTCCGTAGGTCTGTGGCCTGACTGCAGGGCGGCCGTGACATAATTTAGGTTATTAATTAAAAATAATAACAATTTCATTTTATTTGATATTAAATTGTGAAAGTATTCATGACTCTTCAATTGAGCAATCAATTCAAGAAGTTTAACATATTAAAAAATAATGCACTTCAAAAAATAATTTTGAAATTTGTGTGTTTGGTGTCTACAATTGCTTGCTAACACGGAAATGAAGCCAGCAAAGCTAGAACAGCATTTTATTTTATAATGCTGTTTTTGACCACACAATTAGCAGCAAACTGTTTGAGGAAATTTGACCCAGTTTGCAATTTTTATTTTATAAACCTCAGTATGGCAGAAAAGTAAAAAATATTCTCGTCAAATTGAATCTGTTGGTGGATGCAAACGGCGGTGAGTGTTTTTTTTTTTTTTTTTTGGGTGTTTTATTTCTGCAAACATTTTCAATAAGGGTCATTGGAAAAACTGCTGTCCTAAAAGGGGTCCATGACTCCAAATAGTTTAAGAAACCCCCAGTTAGATCATCTTTCAATTGGTAGTCCAGTTTTTGAGAGTTTTTAAAATTTTGTAATAATATTCTCCAATGTGAAGGTTTTCTTCCCTTGCTTTATCTTGTTTGTTTTTTTTTGTTTTTTTTTGAGAAAAATTTAGAGCTATGCTAGGTCACATGATGAAACACCCACACCCAATGGCTGCAGACCAGAGATTACCTCACGTCACACTTTTTTGTCCATGTTTGTTTTTGTTTTTTTTTTATCAGAAAAACTACTATGTAACAATTACTCTAGCTTTACTGTGTCAAATTACAGTGAATATTAAATGTGAGGAATTGCACAAGCTGAGATGATCTGTCATCTGTCGCGTCCATACTATCCTTACACATACTGCAAGAACATGTCAAATCAGTTATATTGAGTGACACAACAGAAACCCAACATAACATAATGATACCCCTGGACAAGAAATGATTCAAGCACATACTTGTAAAGACAACAATATGGTCACCTTATGATGCAAACAGCATGTGCACTAATAACCAATATAATGCAAGTCTTAAAATAAAGTGAAACAGCGGACAAAGACTCGAGGTGGGGGTGCGGGACAGACTTTGAGGTTCTGAGGAAGATTGAGGGAATGCAGCAGCGGATGAGGGGAGGGAAGGAAGAGGGGTGCTAAGGGGGCTTCAGTGGCTGATGTGAAAGCCAGGAGGTCACAGAGGTTCCCTTTAAATTTAGAACAAACCGCAAACGGTGAATGTCTCCTCCAAAAGCCTGAATGGCTTATTATAATGGCTGCCTATTTCGATCTCGTCCTCTCAGCCTCACAAGGGTCGCTTTCTTTAAGAGCAATGCGAGCGAAGCATTAAACGTGCTGCGGCCCTGCAATTTAAAATTACAATTAAGGCATTTAGTTGATTCCCTCATCCAAAGAGAAGGACAATGAGAACAGTAGAACTTTAAAGGGCTGGTTTTTGTATGCGTATGTGTGTGAATCCTGTGATCCTGATCAGTAGCAGGAGGGACAAGAGGACTTAAGAGCAGGTGCAGTCGGAACAAGTTCAAAGAGTATCTGGGAAGGCAATAAGAAAACTGGACAATAGCAGTCCGACAAATAGATTATATAAAAAAAAAATAAAATGATGCTAACCACAATCACAAAGGAGTTTCGAGAATAGTTGATATTTTTTGATTTTTATTACAGTCACCAAACACTTGGTGATGTACACATAAAATTGCAGCCACTACAAACCCCATGCTTTTACAAAGATAATAAAAACTGTTTGGATTAGGAGTCTCTAAAAGTTATTACTTGAAAAAAAAAGCTTCTTATTGCGGCTGCGGATATAATGATGCGTGTAATTAATGTGTAATGACTACACTTTAATTGATTAAACAATCCATAGAATAGTTAATTATTAAAATTATTTATTGTTACAGTCCTACATAGCTGAAAATAGGGAATAGGGAAAATAGGGAAATAGGGAAAACATAGGGAAATTGTGCCTATAAGCAAAGGCAATGCCAAATTTTATAGTAGCATCTCTCCAAGGTTCCTTTTTTATTTTAATAAAAAGATGTTTGTAGAAAAATATATCAAAAATAAAACTGAGATGACCAAATACATAGTAAATAAAACTATGCAAATATAAACAGATTTTAAAAACTACCATACACAAGCGTCAACATAGGTCACTTCTCATGTTGCAGATTAATTTATAACACTAAATACTCCACAAGTAAGTAAACATATTTGATAAGGAAATATGTTTAGTACACTGACAAAATACTGAGTGACACTAAAATATTGTGTTGGATTTAAAAATCCAATACCAATGCTCATTTAAATAGCAACAACAAAGTAAATGATCACTTCCATCGCTTTCATCCCTGATGGCAGATTATCTTAAAATGTCAGGTCATCAAAGTTGCAGGCTGCAGCCTTGTTGTCCCTTTAAGATGACTGATTTGTAATTTTCAAAATGATTTTATTGACTGTTAAATACATAAAAGAAAGCAAATGGACACATGTTTGTTACCAGAGGGTTCTAGTAGCGAATAGTCACATATATTGATGCCAACATATGCTTCCTGTGTCAAGGTCTACACACATGCAGAAACAAGCAGAAATCAATGCTAGCCTACTCACCAAAGTATTTTTGTTGATATTCATTTACTCTGCCAAGGAAATATTTATTATGACGATATACATATTTTTTCCGTTTTGTTTGTTTTTAGAGAATGGCAATTTGAAAAAAAACAAACATTTTGACTGGAGGTATTCCACCTAAAGGATTAAATTCAGTTGCTTTTTAGAGAGCATGCTCATTTTATACAGTTACATCATGTGAAATTCACCAATCGTTTCCCACTTTTATGTCGATGACATCACGATAAGATGTTTGTGAATTCACTGACTTATGTTCAACGTTTCATGATGTTCTTTATATAATGACCATATATATATATATATATATATATATATATATATATATATATATATATATATATATATATATATATATATATATATATATATATATATATATATATATATATATAATGACCATTTCGTATGTATTGTGCATTTGCATCAGAAATACATTTCAATACATTTCACAATCAAACACATGGTAATATGCAGTATAACTGTAATCCTGTCCACATTGAAATATTCCATTACAAAAAGGCCACTTGTCTTGTGCAATGATTGGCATGAGAGGAGCTGTGTCTACTCCTTGTTTTCTCCACACTTAATCCAGTTGTAGCTTCCCTAAATACTACAGCGAGATTATGACGTATGAATGGTGACTTCAAGACGGAACAAAACTGTGACGACACACCGATCAATGCCACGTGACTGTATCATAAACAAAACAATGTTACATGCCTTATGAAGTATTACATTTCATTTTTGAAGGTTATTCTCAAATTTGAAGGCCACCATTAAATTCAAGATCCCTTTACTGCAGTTAGGCAAACAGTTGTGTTCAAATTTTTGTGCTTAAATTTATCCCCAACTTCATGATTTCAAATATCTGACACTAACCAGTTAACCAAAAGGAGAAAATATGCTGTGTGGGTTGTGAAAAAAATGTCCTCATGAAAACTGCATGGAAATGTCTTCAACACAGCCAAATTAAACAAAAGCAAAATAAAACATAAGCTGTACTCACTCAGATAAATGTAGAAATGGTTTCCCACACTAAGTCAGTAAGTAGAATGCAGGCGCCTGCCTATGCTGTCAGGGTGTGAGCTAGTTGCCTTAGCCTCAGCTCAGCGTTATTTGTCAGCCAAATCCTTGGAAGAAAAAGAAGGCTTCTCTGTGCCTAAACCTGCCGACAGAGAAGGCAGCTTTGAAGGCCCCCAACTGAGCTCGGCACACAGCTTTGAAGCCAATGGAAAACTCTGCTCTACGGAGCCAAATTAAAATGAACAAAAACAATCTTATACACATCTTAGAAGAGTGTTGGTAGTATTAATATACTGGTAAAGGTCTAGGATAGCAAGCTGTACTCAAACAACAGTTTTTTTTGTTTTTGAAATTTTCATTGGAAATCCCGATCTTAGATCATAATAAATCTATTTTGAATTGTTAAAAAAGTGTTACATAGCTGTACATAAAATCATGGTGTATATTTAGTCAAAAGATGCTCATACAGCCTTTTAAAACATACTTTTTGGCAAACATTTACTTTTACAGCCTAGGCAATCAATGTTGGATGTATTTTTTGAGTGACAGTGAATGGCCCAGAAAACACACACACACACACACACACACACACACACACACACACACACACACACACACACACACACACACACACATATATATGTATATATATATATATATATATATATATATATATATATATATATATATATATATATATATATATATATATATATATATATATATATATATATATATGATTTAAATTACCCATTTCAATAAAATACACAATACTTTATTTACTATAGTTTTTGGCACAAAACGCCATGAGTGATTAGAAAAAACAATCACGATTATTGTCACATTTTCCATTAAAAAAAAAAAAAAAAAGGACAGAAAAATGTGTTGCCGGATAAAGCAATCACAATCTGTTGTTCACTTTTGTAAAAACGATTGAAGTACAACTATTATGACGCTTAATTATAGACCACTACTGTAATCATTTGGTAAAAATAAAACCACACTGAAAATATGTGTATCTTTAGGAGGTTGCCTGTGACTTTTGGGGCACATGCAATAAGATCATTTGGGCTAAACTCGATTTGTCACTCTTTCCTTCTCTGCCTCCATTCACAGAATCCTTTACAAACACACAAACCATCTCCAGCAGACAAAAGAGTGGACACGTTTCTGTGATGTCCTGACGCATTCCGCTCCTTTCCTCTCCAAAACCCAGAGCCCGATACAATGGGACCCAAAACCAACATGCGCACAATAGGGCCTTGTCGGGACCGCCTTAATGTTTGTAATGTTATGTAAATGAAGATGGACGGAGGCAGCAAAGGAGACGAAAGGAACCGAGTGGAGGAGGAGGAGGCTGAGGGCTTGTGTGTCCGAGAAGGCCGCTAAGCTGCCATTACTAAGGGATTAGGCAAATGCTGCTGTTGTATCGATGCTGGTTCGACAGCGAACCACCAACCCTAATCCCCTCCTTCTTCTCTTTTCGAAAACGCTTCGGTAACGCCTCTTCTCCTCCTCCTCTTTTCCTCCTCTTTACATCACCCCCTTCTTTGCTCAGCAGTTTGTTTAAAATAAATAAATAAACTTCCAGTTTTCCCATGCATACACAGCACAAGCTCACATATACACAAAAAGAAAAATCATTGCCAATACAACATTTACTTGGGCCCCTGCCAGTGTAAATGTCCATGTTTGTCCGGATACGTGAGCGTGTGTCTTTGTGAGGGTTTATTGATTTGCCTGACATATGATGTGTGTTTGTGAATGTGCAAGAAATGATCGATACTAAAAGCCAGAGAGTGAATTTCTGGTTCATCTGTGCTCTGTTTGCCTTCAGCTTCCCAATACAATCTATTATTCAGCTTCTGCTACAGGTGACTCATACATTTAGCTGTGTGTGTGTGTGATAAGTAGAGATAAAATTGTTTATGATTTACTGAGAAACCATAATAATACTGTATTTGAAATGATTTGTGTTACTATTCATATTACACTCCACATCATTACAGTATTTTGCGCATCTTAAGAGTCTCTTGAGCTGTCCCCCTTTTGATGCAACTTGTACTTAGTTATACAGTGGCGGGCCATGCAACTTTACCATGGGCTTTCAGTGATGTCATATTTATTCCTACCTATTTTAATATGCCTCATAAATAACATCAATATGACTCCAAGGCACATATACATTGGGGCGGCATGGCTTAGTGGTAGTGTGGTCGTCTCCCAGCCGAAAGGCCGTGGGTTCGATCCCCCAACCATCAAGACCATGTCTAAGTGTCCTTGAGCAAGACACTGAACCTCCAGTTGCTCCTGTCTAAATATATATATATATCTAAATATATCTAAATATATATATCTATATATATAAATATATATATCTATATATCTATATATATATATGTCTAAATTTAATAAGACAATGTATAATATTTTGGGTAAATTTGTGATGTGTACATTTTATATACAGTACATATGAATTATGTAGAATGTGTTATGTTCACTAAAATACACTATCAAACAAAGGGAGACAAAAAAAGATGCTATTGAAGACTTGATTTCGATTTTGACTATTTGACTATTTACTATTTAACTAACAGATCCATCCATTTCCTCTAAATATGTTGGGACTAAACATGCAGGCATGTTTAGTCTGATAAACATAGGATGTTGCTGTTGGCAGATAATTACAAAAAAATTAAATAAGTAAAGTAAGGCTTAATTTACCGTCTTTTTGCGTATCGACCTGATGTTATTACCTTATTTTTGCTCATATTTTCTGCTGCGGCTTATATACCAGTGCACCTTATAGTCCGGAAAATATGGTAAATATTAGTGGATCCATGCAGTTAAAATAAAATCCACCTTCTTTCAATTTTTTTGGCTCTGTTGAGCAATTTATCTGTGCAGTTAAGACCTCTCACCATTTTCTCTGAACATGGAGACGAATGTTGAAAGCCGTGTCTTTGGTTTTGGCATAAACTTTTTCCTTTTCCAGCATGCCTGTTCTCTGAGCTGCAAATCCACTCAGGTGTCACAAATATTTTTCAAAGTATCCCAGCTTTTACGCACCCAGCCGATATTTGGTGTATCAATGCTGCTAATGTGACACAACTCAAGTTGATACACCAAACCGAAGGCTCCAAACTCCAAGACGATCAATTGCAAACAACAGGCATTCCGAGCAACATAATTTTCTAGCTTTTACCAGATGCTATTAGCCACGTACAACATTTATGACAAATAAAACCTTTTCTCTGCTGGGACAGACTTAGCTAGAATGGGGCGCAGGCGACCGCTTCTCACGAGATCTCCTATTTCTTGGGAGACCTGTCTTGAAGTGCATATGTGGCAAGTATCTCTGCAACTAGATCCACTTCTTCTCCTTTTTCTGCCACCGTGGATTAAAAAAAAAAGTGTCTTTCTCTTGGTTCAAACGGTACATTTTGCGAAGATTTTGCAGAACAATCACACTGTCAGACTCCCAGGAGAGCTTATCCAATCACTCGACACATACGTACACATTGACTTCTACGTAGGCCTAGCCAGCTTGCCCTGAGGTCACAATCTCACAAGATGATTGGTCCATGCGCTGGAAAATGAATATGCTATGCTCATTCACATAGACTCTAAGTGAATGAGCAAAAAAAAAAAAACAAGTCTTAGAGCGAGCAGGGTCTTTTTCGTTCATTCTGAAGGTTCTGGCAGACTTCAGGGAACTTGAAGACACTAACAAGCTGAAATATGATTGGATAAAAAGTTTTCCCCAACCTTTTGAATGCACAAACTGTAGAATGATATACAGCACTGGAGCAAAGCAAAAAAATTACATTTTTCATTTACAGAACAAGCAGGGGAGAATAATTTAATTTACAAATATTTATGAATAGATGTGTTTTTCTGAGTATATGTAGGCCAGCAGAGAAGGCCTCAGGCCTCAGTTCCATAATGCAATAACAGAGCATCAGCAACTAATTTGACAAAGGTAGATGTCAGTGGTGGGCCGTCAGGGCCAGTAAGGCCTTCTCTGCTAGCCTACAATAAGCTGATATTATCTGTTATCTATAACTATAATCATTATAATGACTATAATAAAAGTCAATTTCATTTTACATTTATTTTTACTATATATATATATATATATATATATATATATATATATATATATATATATATATATATATATATATATATATATATATATATATATATATATATATATTTAACTAACTTCTGTTGCTATGATGTGTGAAATCTGCCTTGGCCAGGGCATTCGCATCTACATGGCGCGGGCTTCTGCGCAAGCGCAGATGGATAGGTCTGTGGCCGTAATGCCTAACAGACAGCTGTAATCGTCAATCGACCCTTAAATTGACCATCGAGAGGTCTCAAGTTGAACGTGATGTGACTGGATGCTCACTGCACGAAGGTGGTGCTAATATTGATCCGCCATGTTTAACGTTAGAAGTAGTTAATTAAAGTTACTGAAAAAAAAAGAAAAAAAACATGTTGCTCAACCATAAGCTAAAGGCAACCATGAGACATAGCGTACGACGAAGCCTACATCGCGTACATCGCAGCCTTTTAGCAGAAAATTCAAATCTACTCGTGTATTTTTCAACCCACAATGGCCGAAGAAGAACAAAATGTAAATTGGACAGATGCGACTTTCAGCATTGGTGTCCATGTCAATACAAAATGATTTATTATTGGAAATGAAATGCAGAAACTCTAAAAGCAAGTCGTTGAAGTATATCTGAGGAAAGAAAGAAGAATGGATTTTGTATTGAAAGAAGTGGGAGACACGCCTTTTGGTGAGTCGAGCATTTGATTTTTTTTTTTTTTTTAATTTTGAAGATGGTTTCGAAAAAAATTTGTGTTCACATTCAATTAGTGGTAAAGAAATAAAATGATGTGCTTATATTAAAGTGTAATTTGTATTTTAGCGTACAATCTTGTTAAAGCTTGCCTGCTTTTGGTGTCACATTCTGTCTGGGTTTTTCCTGTTGTGGCTTTATGTTGTGGAGTTTGACTTATTTTGCTTTTGGGTTTGTGTTCTTTTTCCCTGGCGTCTGTCGTAAGTTGAATTTGTGTCACTGTCACATGTGTAGCTCTAGTGTTTTGTGTTTCGCCCAGCTTCTGCGGGTAATAAATAGTTTTATTGAGCCCATTTCATCTGGCCTCCCTGCATTTCTAACCCACCTTCCCATATCCGTCGCCAACATGCCGCACCGACATGACAATTGATGGACTTCATAAAACTTTTTGGACAAATAATTAAAAAATATTATTCATTATTTCAAGTTCTGTCAGTACCACGGATAATGATAAGTTTCAATCGCTGATGCGGGTTTATTGATGTTTAAATGCTCTGGAAAATAGCCTGTGTAGCCCAGTAATTTGTATGTGTGCTTCTGAGGGGGCTGAATTACTCAAAGCCTAAGTTTGAAATGCACGGACCACCACTGGTACATACAGTAGATGTTCTTCATACATCACCATGCTACCAAATCATTACCATGATGTGTGTGTCCGTTTGTGAGTGTATACATCTTAATATACTGTATACGTATATTATTTAAGTACAGTGACAACACTCATTAAATGATGGGTCACGTGACCCATCATTTAATGACTGTCTCATTTAATGGACTTTGTGCCATGCAATATTCTCATATGAAACTGTAAATATAATCTTTGAATGAAATTTTCTTTTTTATGTTACATACTGTAGTAGTAGTGGTGTACAAAAAGCTAATTGTTTATCAAGATAAATAATAATTATCTTTTGTAATGTTATGATTCTTTTCTTTAGTTTCCTTTGAACAGTACATACAAGTATTATCACCTTTCTATTGTAAACCATGAAAACAGAGAGATAATAAATAAATTATTTGCTCTTTCTTTATAAAATAATCACCCATTGTTTGAAAATGAACCGCTTTGATTTGAATTTTTGCACAGGCAATTTGAACCAATGCCCAGTTTAAAAAAAAAAAAAAAAGTTAAACATTTTTGAAATGTTTTTGTGGGAATTGTCACATTAATTCGTTAGACATTTGTACACAAAAAAGAAGAAAAGGCAATCTTTTTCCAGCTTGTGCATGAGGGGAGTGAAGCTGAACTGGCCAAGGTCAATTCATTCTGCAAAATATTTTGTCTGTAAGATATTTTGAAAATCACAGCTGCAGGAGCGCCCCAGCAGGCAGGCTTGAGCGGCCTTCCGCCTAACTTGAGACAAAACAGTTTTTCTCTACAAGCAGTGCACTCATTCTCACAGCTTAGCATTTCTTCTTTTGCAAGCAGTTATATTTTGTTGCAAATTTATAGTCACTATAATCATTCTCACGGTATAGCATTTCTCCATTTCAAGCATGTATATCTTGTAGTAAATATATAATCACTATATTTACAACTATATATGTTTTAATTATTCCAACAGGACTTTTTTAAAATATGTTTTTCATAATATACCTTTTTAGGAAAAAAAAAAAAAAAAGCTTTACGATATGGTATTGCATGCTGTGACGGTTTTCTGCATGCCAGACAGACGAGGTAACTATAAATGCACTTGCCAGGGATGTTGAACTACTGCAGCACATTTATTTACCTAAATCTTAAATTATTAAACCTTATTTAGTAACTTAACAGTTACCCCTTTCCATATCCTTTGAAATCTCACGACTGCAATGGTCATTTATATTAGCGGCATATTAGAAGTCGAATTAAAGTCAAAGTGTAGATAATCAAATATCAAATATTTATATCATATAATATATCAAATATTTTTTTCGTTTTAATATGGTTTCTGTAGGAGGAAGAACATGACAGAAATATTTTAATGTTTTCCAATGCTGTAAAAATGTTCAGAATAAATATTACATTTCAACATTTCTGCTAACGAAGAATTATGTCAAAGCCTGCAACGTGTTTCTATTAGCAGGGCAGAATGCTAAGCAAGTTGCCATTGTGAACAAACCGGTGGCCATGAACCATGGACGCCAAAGGGAAAAGGAGAAAAAAAAAAAAACTGAGAACTGAGGATTCCACATTTCTTGGACTGAATCATTTGCATTCGTTGCCAATGCGGAAGGGTTGCCTGAATGCTTGCTCTGTAGCAAAAAGTTGTCAAATAACAAAAAGAGCAATGTGGAAAGGCATTTTCAGGGAAGGCATGCTACATTTGCAGCCGAGTACCCAGTTGGGCGCGAGAGAAAAAGTGTGATGGCATTACTTCTGGAGAAATTAGCTTGCAGTCCTGTGTCAAGATTAAAGTTACATCTTACTTGCCTGATGTTGAGAAGCTGACCAGAGACGTCCGAAAACAGAAGTCACATTAACTGGGTAAGAACACAATCCTGTCATAGGCACATATTTAGTAACAAAGTGCCTGTTTTTATGAAGTGATATCTGATTTTTGTCAGTATATATTGGGAATGACACTTAGGGATATTGTTGTGTTTTGTTGCTCAGATCTGAGGATAGCTGCGTTGGTTACATGTCAAAAGAGGATGCGTTTTCGTTTTACCCTTGAACTGACTTGTAGGCATTTGTACAGACATCAAACTTGAACTGTATTGATTTGATTTTATGTACTTTACCTTTTCAAACGGCTGATGTTTTCTTTTTATACTGTAATTGCAGGCTGCCAATTGTTACACTGTGTTGCCCACATAAGGGGCATGTTACGCACGTTCCATTTTGTTGTTTTTTTGAATCCTTGAAATAAAAACATCAAAAATCTTATTTCTTTATTTCATTTATTTAATTTCATCGAAGCAATGAAACATAATTACTTAATATTGAAATGAAGTTAAACTTGAGGTGGCATCGGACAACAGAGTAGTCACATGGTGCGTCATTACCAACAGGATGCACTGCAGGAAAAACAAACATTTAATCATGAAGGTTCGTTATGTTTTTGTAGTTAATAGTGGGCTAATATGGCTACTATAGATACATACAACATATGTTGCCTTCATTATAAGGCTTATATAAGGCTTTTAATTTTAATTGTATTTTTTTTGCGGCTCCAAACATATTGTTTTCTGTTTTGTTTTGTTTTTTTTGTCCAATATGGCTCTTTCAACATTTTGGGTTGCCGACCCCTGCCATCGAATCAAAAAACACAGTTTTTTTCTCTCTCGCTCTCTCTCTCTCTCTCTCTCTCTCTCTCTCTCTCTTCAAGGCGCCAGGGGTAACGCTTTGTTTTTGCCATGTATTTATAATAAAACAAAGATTGAGAACTTTTTTTTCATTTTAGACACTTTGATTCACTTAATTTTTTCTGATTTAGACTAAACTAACCAATATAAACACTGTAATAAAGTAGTTAACAGTTGTTGAAAGTTTATTTATCTTGTAATTTGTATTGAATGTGATAAAGGATACAGGTTTGGGTATACTTATACAATCTTTATGGAGAAAAATATTATTTATACAAGTGGGGGGTGGGGGCGGGCGGTGGTGAACGGCTTTCTCTTTCCTAAGGGAAGCTTTGCAAAAAAATAATTGAGAAGCAATGCTTCAAAGGGTAAAACTGTAAGAAAAAAATAAAAACACTCAAAATGCTATTGTAAAATAAAATTTGATACGCTCTGCCCACTTGTCCATTAAATGATAAACACTAAGCTAGCTACAAATTTGTGAGTTAAAATCGTAGTTGCTGTTATAAATGCTAATCTCTCACTCAATGCTAATCTCTAGTTATCTAACCTTAAATACGAATTGCAAAGTGAATATTTCTAGCATCTCTCTGATACAAATGAACTATTAACAAACACCATCCTTCATTTCACATTGAATATTTACAATAAAATTAACTAACACGCAAAGGCTGTGCATGGCTCAAGACATGGAACTGCAGTCACTCACATAGTGTACTTGCAAAATGCTCATCAAGGAATTCCTAACATAATAACATCCATTCTGCTGGCACTAACAATACAAAGGAACTTTTCACGACACAATGTAAATTTTGCACATAAATATTGCACATTATTTTGGCAACCACGCCCCTCCACCAGTCCACGCAGGTTAGGGTTACCCTAACCCTAACTCTTCTGTAATTTATTTACGAGTGGAAAACAAAGTTTTTATTGCTTATGGATGTCCACAAGTACAAACACCTTTATGATTTGGCTGAAAAGGACTACCTTTTCAGTACTGTAAACAACTCATATGATGTGGACTTCATTTACTGCCACCTACAGTATGGGAGAATATCGTCTGACAAGCCGCACCGAGTGTAAAGTGCTGCAAAACGTGTGCCGACGCGTCAAACATAAAGACTTTTGCTGCAGGCTTGTTTTCTCCATAGTGAATTTAAGTGCAAAGCAAATGCAGAAAGAAAACATTTCATATTATGCAACAGGGGGATTTTTCATTAAACGGGGATGTAAGAAAGATGGAAAGGCTTCAATGCATGGATTTTTTTTCACATCGGGGGGTATTTTTGCACATGAAGGTTTCGTTGTAGAGGAGTTTTACTGGAGTAACACCTACCCAAGTGGCCTGGGTCGCATTTCAATCATCCCATCTGTGTCATTCACATTGCCATCAAAAATCAGATACAGGTCAGATAGGGGCAAAAAAATCTGAATTGGGTCAATTCAGGATGTAGTGTGAACCTAGCTTAAATGTCATTGTGAGATGGTAGAGCTGAAATCTTTTAGATTGAAAGGAAATCTGTAGTCTAGAAATTTACAAAAGTGAACAAAATTCATGCTTTTACAGAAACACATTCTCTTCTAACAACAGTGTATGTTTCTTTTTTATATGCGAAAAAAAAGAAAAACAAAGGCAATGCATATGAAGGGATGCAACATAAATTGAAGAAAAGACAAAATAAAAAATTGAAGGAAGACAAAATAATCAGCCGGTGCTACTGAATCTAAAGAACAGCGACAAAATATGCAAAGCTATTCTGAGCCAAATCAGCTGCAAGGGTGCATTTGGTATCAGTGTTTGTGTGCAGTGTGTGCATCGTTGCAGGAAGAACCCGGAATACTCAATTATCACATTAACACATCCTGAGAGTAGCCGAAAGGCTAACACACACACAACATGTAGGCCCCCACTCACATGATCATCAGCCCTCCCATATCTCTGGAAGTGCAGCCCCCAACTGAGACGCTCAAACACACAGAGGGTGGAGGTGGTTGTGCTAATGGCTGGAGGAATATATGGCTGATAAGTGACATTGAGCCCAAGGTTGAAGAAAAACGATGCTCTCTGTTCTTCTACACTCAAGGCTAAAATGTTTAAACTGACAGCAATAGTGTCTCACAAAATTGAGCTAACTCATTATTTTTGATGAGATAGCACTTGACCGTAAGGGGAACCCTGATTCCATCACTCATCATCACACAATCGGTGGTTGTGTGATGCCCTTTGGGATGTCAACCTTGCATATAGTGCAAGAAGCTTTAGCAACAGCATAAGGCTAGCCCAGTGCCTCTCAATGATATTTTGCAAAGCCCCCCCGAAACAGAAAATCATTCACCCCTCCCCCGACCCCCCCCCACCCCCACTCATACATACACACACACACAGAGAAAGGGAAAACCTGTCACCCCCCTCCACACACACACACTTTTCGTGTTGACTATAAATAAGATATCTATAAACATTTTAGAAGGATACCTAAAAATGTATCCTGCTCAATATTAACAAAAGAAAGAATATAATAACATATATAATAGAATAGAATATAATAGACTATAAATCAACTTTCAACAACTGTTTTTTTTTTTTTTAAACAGCATTTATACAGGTTACAAGTTAGTCTAAAACGGAAAAAAAAGAGAAAATTATTTGCAACCCCCACTCAGACTGTGGTGGACAAAGGCAGGGAACTTGGCGCTCTGATCCCCGGCTGCAGATGCTAGCTCTTGGGACATGGAATGTCACCTCTCTGGCAGGGAAGGAGCCTGAGCTTGTGTGTGGGGCCGAGAAGTTCCAACTAGATAGATTCAGACTCTGCTCCACACACAGATTGGACTCTGGTACCAGGATGGCTTCGAGGAGATTCTGGTCCACCATCCGACATCTCAAACAGTGAAGCAGTGCACCATTAACTCTGCACAGTGGGGATGGAGCACTGCAGATCTCGACTTGGGACATCATGAGCCAGTGGCCAGAATACTTTGAAGACCTCCTCAAATACATCGACCCATCTTCCTCTGAGGAAGCAGTGTCTGGAAACTCTGGGGTGGGCTCTTCTATCTCTGGGGCTGAAGTCACTGAGGTGGTAAAAAAAAAAAAAAAAAAAAAAAAACTCCTTGGTGGCAGGGCCCCGGATTGGCTGAGATCCACCTGGAGTTCCTAAAAGCCCTGGACTTTGTAGGGCTGTCCTGGTTGACACGCCTATGCAACATTGTGTTGACTCATCGTTCAAGGCCGACAGAATATTGTGTGCTATGTCTGTTAACAAAGGTGGTGTCATATGAAAGATTGATTTCCATTCCTCAATTAGATTTCCAAATATGTAATGTTAAGATGGACCTCCCAAAGTAAAAGCCTATTAATGAAATAGTCATTAAAAATATTTCCTTGTAAATACAGTGGGTCCCCGTGTTACGAACTTAATCCGTTCGGCGGCTACGCTCGTAACTTGAACTGCTTGTATGACGGGCAATCCAAACCTATGTTAATTCGTGAATGCGTGCAACACGTGCAAAAACCTTAGGTAAAAACATCACGACTTTATACACATATTAAAAATGAGTAACATAATCTACTGTACAGTGAAATTAAATAACATATACAAAGGAAAAATGACATTTACCCTTGGGGCGACGTGACTTGAGCTGGGTGGAGGCGGAGGGGAGCAGAGACCAACCCGCAGAATTTATTGATTTATTTTCTTAAACGGGAACTTTTCTCAAAACTAGAACATATCACCGGCGATTTCCTTCTCTTTAATCCATAATAGAAGAAGCCTCTCAATTTTGTTGTCCATCGAGGTCCGTCCCCCGGCAAGGAAAGTCTTGCCCTTAGAAGATTGCCGAGCGGTTACGGCCATACTCACGAGCCATGCGTGCGCCTACTTCGTATTTTTTTTTTTTTATTATCTCCTGCTTGGTTTCTATTGTCATCATCCTCTTACTTCTTCCTTTACCGCCACTAGCAATTTTAGAAGCCGTGTCTAACAGATAAAGTTTGCAAAGTCTTAACAACATTCCTTCCTTCCTTTTTTGACTCATTTTCTCTCCTTCCTTCCGTCCCGACCAGCTGTGCCATCAAGCTAGATAAAGGCGTTCGGCCAATAGCATATCGGCATTTCTGTGATTGACGTGACGCCGGCCAATAGCATCTCCGTGAGTGAGACCGTGACTGACACCGTGACTGAGACAGTGACTGTGACATTGTAAGAGCAATATCTTTCTTCGTTGCCGTGACAAGTTTTATCTACTGATTTTGATCACGTGGCAAGGCGAAAATATATGAACAAATACAATGGCCGGCATGTCAGATTGCTCGTAAGGCGAACGGTCTGTGCGTAAGTGGGGGACAAAAAACTCCGCGGACCACGCTCGTAAGTCGAAATGTTCGTAAAAGAGGGTGTTTGTAAACCGGGGGCCGACTGTACAAAATAGATTAGCATGACTGAAAAGCATGTTAAAAGATTAAAACATCCCAAATATAATTTGGTATTATTATTTTCATGGTCAATTTAAATGATTAAACCAGGCATGTCCAAACTCCGGCCCGGGGGCCAAATGCGGCCCGTGGTCAATTTCCATTCGGCCCTCAGCCTCCGTCATAAAATCAATGACGTCTGGCCCGCATGGAGAATGAATACATTGGGCAGCAGCGCTGTTACCTGCGTGTGCTAAATGCTGTTATCTCTAGACTCAATTAGGAACTGTAAATTAGTATATGAGTACCGTAATTGACAGTATGAGCCCCTAATTTTCTAAAATGGCGACAATCAACAAAAGGAGGAAAGTTGAGCTGCAGTGTGACGCAGTGAGATGCGGTCAGCACCAGCAGCTTTATTACGCCAACTTTTACTGACAGCTGAATAAGGACAAGTTTCCGAGGGATTCAAGCATTTGGTAAGAAAATGCTAAGCTTGTTCGGTTCGACATATTTGTGTGAGAAGACATTCTTGGTTATCAACTTAAATAAGAGCCGCGTGAGGACACGGCTATCTGACTCACACTTACAAGACATCTTGCGCATCCATCCTACTGCCATAGAGCCACACCTGGCCTTTGTCCTGCATTCCAGATCTCAGTTTCACCCATCACACTCATGTGGACAAGTGATTTTTCACTAATAAGTCTGAAAACATTTTTTTTTTCACTCCAGGATAATAACCATTTTAAAATCTAATCAAGATTTATAGTTACTAATTTCATATTTTAAATGAGCCCTACACTTGTTGATATGACTATTACTTATTCATTTCTCTGTTGTGTTTAAAAATTCTATAAATATTAAACTGCCGTGGTGTGAAGGAAATCATATATTAGGTTGTTATCATTATGTGCTTATTTCTTGTCTAGAATAGTGTGCATTGCTATCCATGTATGCAGTCCTAGTTCATCTTTCCCCAGTCCTTAGATAAAGCTGTTGACGCAGTGTGAGCGAAAGTGTGAGCTGGAACCTTGGCCCAGCTGTTGGTGGCGCCCGACTGGCTCTTTTTGTTATGTCTTGTAATGTGCAATGCTTTGCTGAATGAATAAAAACCAGGCAGGGGCGCTTGAGCGGGGAATTAATGTTGGGAATGCATGAGTTCACTCGCCAAGCTTTTTCCCTGTGCCATGGCATAGAAAAGTCAATCTTGGCTGGTCTGGTGAGATATTTTTTTTTATGTTTCAAATGTAAATTGCACACAAGAGTACAATTACAATGATCCCCCTACTTCGCGGTTAATGGGGGGCTTCAACCCCCCGCGAAGTCTGAAACCCGCAAAGTAGGGTATCAGTTCCTAGATTTCTATGTACGCCCCAATATAGCCACAGTAACCATAAAAAAATCTTTTTTTTTTGTATTTTTTGTGTATTTCATTTCCTTTCTTCTATTATTTCAAATTACATTATCCTTATTAACATGATTGCATATTCATTAAATAACTAATATTTCTTAGTTTGTTGTGAATTTATTCTCAGGACTGGTTATCTGCACCAAGGCTCAGGTGAGAGAGTACGCAAGTCATCACGTTGAACTTCACATTTATTTGGGCTCATGTATGGTGTATCATGTAGTATTTGTTGAATAATAAAGCAAAAACAATGTTAAAGTCAGTCAACTAACAAATAAACACTTGCCGGACTTTAATCTATGAATTTACTGTATTTTTAGCCGACATTAGCGGGTTAGCAACAACTAACAACAACTACTAACTATGACGTGCAACCTCTACACAAATGAACACATAAACAGAATAAACACTCGTCGCTTACTAAACATAGGCAGTAGCGAGCATTATCAACATAAACGATAATAAACTATAAATATTAGTTTACATTGTCATTCACTACGTCACCGTAACCAGCCGAATGACGCACAGAGAACGTAAAACATGAAAGGGAAATGCAACGCGACCCGACAAATTAAAAGCATGCATTTCAAAATAAGATAACAAACGTCACGAACTCTACCGCTTGAAGAATTCTTAACATAGTTATTAACTAATATTACTTAGTTTTTTTATGAATACAGTACTGTATAATGTACTTTTATGCTTTTTTATTTTTTTTCTATTTTTGCGCATTTTTTAATATATTTTTTATTTTGAAATATTTTAAATTTTTCCTGGAACAATGACTTGGAGTACTGAGACCGCGATATCTGAGACCGCAAAGTAGGAGGGATCACTGTGCTTCTGTTCAACTGTTACAAATAAGTGAAGTTAAGTGAATATTCAATTTCATGATTTAATGTCAATTCATTTTTGATATGCATGTTTCAAATGAACCAAAACACATGCTTAAGATAGCTGAAATGAAAGTAATGAAAGTAAAAAGCAAATGTTAAACACAGAACAGCTCGATGAAATGTATTGAAAATTAGTTGCTGTTATATGTAAAGAACGCCTGCCAAGGTTGGCCCCCCTACGTTTTTAACACACTAAATCTGGCCCACTTTGCAAAAAGTTTGGACACCCCTGGCTTAATGGATAAGCACAAGTCAAGGGCAACAGCTACCCTTTTGAATTATATTCAAAACACATTTCCAAGTATGTAATGTATGTGTTCTATGTCTGGAAACACTGTCATCCAATGGTCACAGTTATTACTACAGTGCTCACTTGGCTTTATAGTGAATTTTATTATTTTAGTATTTTATTAGTATTTTAAAAGATGAGAATTCTCGTCCATGACATTGAAAGATTTAAGTGTGATTGTCAGTGTGAATGGTTATTTGTCTCTGTGCAATTGGCTGCCAAACAGTCCAGGGTGTCCCCCACCTACTGCCCAAGGACAGCTAGAATAGACACCAGTGACACTTGTGAGGATGATCAGCTAATGCAAAATGGAAATGGAAAACAAATCATGGCTGCTGTCATTTCACAAGCTTTTCCATGCCCAGAGATGTACAGATAAAAAAGTGTCAAAGACCTCTAGAAGGCATTCAAGCACTGTCCAGATATACAGTTATGTGAAAAATCAGTAAATACAAATAATAATATTGGCCCTTACAACATTCATATGTCATATGATTTGCAGAGCTGATAAATGATTTTTGATCTCTCGGATAAAATTGGCTTGAAGTCTATTGTTCATATTCATTAAATCCTTATTCCTTATTCTGTTCTCTTCATGTCATATTATATCCATTTAGTTCCATCCATTCCAGTGTTGTAGTTTTAGGGTAGAGTTTTTATCCAATCAGAATTCAGCTAAATTGTGTTGCCAGGCTGTTTGAAATGTGGCAAGTTCTTCAGAATAAACAGTATGGGTTTCTGTGCACAGTAAGTGAATGAGCACATTGAGTTAATAGATAGTTGAAATTGTGAATCAGATCACAGGTTGGCGACAATAAGGCCAGCTAGAAAGCCTCATGTTGAACTTGATATGTAGACCTCTGATTGGACGGATTGCATGAGAGACAGCGCTACAACCAAGCTACAGTAGCTTAACGGTTTAGCCAACAGCAGAGCCAAATCAAGGGACCTTTAGCAGAAAAATAAAATATATCTACTTGCTTTTTCAACCCACAATGACTGAAGGAGAAGAAAATGTCAACCAAGTCATTGATTCCTGAGGAAGGAAAGCAAAATGGATTTTGTGCTGAAATAATTGTTTTAGGGGATAGCTGTTTTGGTGAGTGCAAGTATTTTATTAATTTTGTCATTTTTCTTTTTCATTTTTACTTTTTAATTTTTAATACATTTTTGTAATTTTATTTCATTCATATTCCATTAATGGATATGACATACAACATGATAGAATCCATAATTGCTGATGCAGTGGTAAATAGTCTGGAAAATAGCTTGTGTTGTATTCGATTAAGGTGATGCAAAGCCCAGTAATGCATACATGTGCTTCTTTGTGCCTCTGATATACATAGGCTGACTGTATGGATGTATGTATGTGTGTGTGTTTGTGTGCGTGTGCGTGCGTGTGTGTGTGTGTGTGTGTGTGTGTGTGTATATTTTTTTTTCATGTAGTTGAAAATTTTAACCGATCTCATTCATGGTCATAATTGTATTGACGTTAGATTGTGCAGGTATGCATGATGAGACTGCTGACCTCCAGTCAGTCTACTGTAGCTCATAACCATCAAACGTTTGGCCTCCCCAACTAACAGCTGATCCAATTAACTCTCCACAGATTCCTTCGGCCAACCGAGACATTCACCGGCGCACCTGAGTGTGTGTGGGTCAGGTGTGGTAGCCTTCGCTTATTAATTGTCACATTGTGACTGAATATGTGCGTGTTCAGGCAAGCGCCTAAATATGTAACCTCTAGTGTTGCAAAGGGGTCAGGTGTGCTCCATCCCACAGAGCTAACAGACCCATCCCAATGTGTGTGTTCGGTCAGCTGTGAAAACGTTAGTCTGAAAATTTGGGAATTAGTTTGAACTCACCCGAAACACCTACTACTTAGAGTTTGACAGATGATGACAAAATTATGGCTTCTGCAATCACTGTTGCCATCCTTTCATACTGTGGTGGGTGGGTGGTTTGGAGCTCAATGGATAAATGGGGTCTCCACAGAAGACCGAATACATGGCTGCTGTGTGATGCTGTGCGTGGCCCACTAGAGTTTAGACAACAACCTGGTGATTGAACAAAATTGTAGCCTGGAGTTATGCAGTGCACGTCATTCTGTTCTTTTGACATACCAGATAACACTCTTTTTGTTCCCATTTCTGCTTAGCTGCCCAGTTTATATGCAACCTGCAATCCTGTTTCCACCTATTTTTTTCTCACCAGTGCACATTCAAACATGTTTTAACCTTATCCCTTTTCTTTCCAAGTGAACTGTCTTTCAATGTGTGAATCAATGTGTAGTCGGCCTCTCTGTGCACACATAGCAGTGTGATGTGGTGTGTTGATTCCTTACATATTTCATAATTTCACAAGTATTAATTAGCTGAGTCACATATTTTACATTGGAAATATCTTTCAGGGTGGCTCGATGGAGCAGTCGTTTGCACTCAAAGTTCAGGAACCCGAGATCAAATCCACCCCACCCCAGCCTTGTTGTGTGGAGTTTGCATGTTCTCCTCGAGCCCACGTAAGTTCTCTCTGGGAACTATGACTTCCTCCCTCACTCCAAAAAACATAGATGGCAGATGTATTGGACATGCAGGTCTGATTGGGTGTGTGAATGTTTGTTGGTCTCTTTGTGCCCTGCAATTGACTGGCAACCAGTTGAAGGTGTCACAAAACAATCCAGCATCATTCAATCTGGTTGAAACTAGGCTCACTTTTACCCCTCCCAAAAAAAGGCAAATCTATGCAGAGCCATAATTAGGTTGTGTTCCAAGAGAAGTTTTAATAGTTTCACACTCTTCTGCCACTTGATGAACTTCCTGTCAACCACTTTGCAGCTGCACCAATTCGTGAAGCCTGCCAACACAAATACAATGACTGCTCAATGGTGAACAGGCAGCTTGTAGGGTTTGGCATCAAAAATTGGGAATTGAGTGGAATCGCAACTATCATTCAGGATCAAATCCCCCCAGGATCAATAAGATTTAAAAATGGTGGTGCTTAATTTTAATTTTGAGCTTGCCAAAGGGAAGAAGCATGGGTACGGGAAGACATTGTGACTGTGGTAAAATTGCACGGTAGAAGTTGTACAACAGTTTGTCTCAGCTTGTTGTTCCCCCTGGCTTTCTCCCAGGGCCAGCAATGGGAAAGCGAGGTGCTGCAGTGACATAAGAGGTGTGCGGGTCCCTTTTCACAGTGATGGTCACCCTTCGCAGAGTCTGAGATTTTGCCTGGCTGGGTGCCTTGATTGGTGACTAGCAGTAGAAGTCCTGCAGTAGAACTCACACAAATCCCAGACAAAAAAACAGTAACAGTGAGTCAACACACAAATGCATATACCCAGCTAATATTTAGCCTTCACCAGATACATTTGCAGGATACATACATACAGTACACATTGACATACAGTATGTGTCAGGTTCCGTGGGGATTTGTTGTTGTGGGATTTTTTTTTATGTTAGTAAGTTCATGTTTATGTTTCCCTCAGGTCTGCTTTCCCTGTTTGTGTCCTCGTTAGTATAATTATGTCCACCTATCTGTGTTTATCTGCCCCGTATGTCCACCATACTGATACCCCTGCCTCGTGTTCCTGTCCAGCTGTTTTGTGTTCTCCTAATTGTATGTAGTGTATAAGCCCCAGTGTGTCTCCAGTTAGTATTTGGGTCATTGTCTACATCATTGTTTTTGCTGTTGGATGTCATCGCCTTTTGCAGTCACAAGTTTCCTTTGTCTCCCAGTTGCTGTCCTCTTATCATTACCTTGTGAGTTTTGCTTCTGTTTCAAGTTTTAGTTTGTTACTTTACCCTTTATTAAGTTCTTGTCGGATTTTTGTCTTTGTTATATTAAATCTCTATTATTGAGCACCAACCTCCCGGCTTCCCCTGCATTTTGGGTCCATCTTTCTCACACCCCACACCACCATGCACCGCAACGGTGATGTATGTGGTTACATAAAATACTTAGATACTGTACATTTCCTTACTTCACCTTCAAAATGCAGCTTTGTTTTAGTCAGGAATTTTGTTTCCTAAAGTAAAACGACACTCAATTAGCCCATCAATCAGTGTTTAATAGCATGTTTTAACTGCTGCATTATTGTATTTTCTTGGTTCTCAAATGTAAATATGTTAGAAATATGAATGTGATTGAACTACCTTGTTAAATTTTGTACTTAAGTGACATATTGCAATAAGTCCACCTTCTTCCGCCCAAGTCTGTGCGATGCGATCTCATTTGTTTTTTCCGGGTGAACATAACAAGCAATCTAATTGGAGGCCAAACAGTCAATCAGTGTACCTTGGCTTGCTCTGATTGTCTGGTTTTGTGGCACATTTGTAATTTGTACCAAGCTGATCGCGAAGAGGGGACAAATCCGAGTGTGTTGCAAACCAGAGGTAAGAGACAGAGAGGTAGAGAGGTATCGTCGGCGAGCAATGACAGATTTTAAGTGAGTAAAATATTTTTCTGTGATCAAAACCCATCATATTTCGATGTATGAAAACAAACAAACAAAACAAAACAATGCAACGAATGGATGCACGTTGATTTGAAAGAATGCATCCCTGTCAAAAATTCACCATCTACATAGAGACGAAGGCTAACGGCCCACAGCAAAGTTCACAGTTTTAAAGAGTTTATGAAATTAAAGAACACGGAATTTAATTTGTCTAACTATACCTGTTAGCTTTATTTATTTGTTCTTCATATATTTATTTAGAATCGTAATCAAGAATCATTAGTAAGGTGTGGCACCAGGAATCGAGGGCTGATTGATTGGATCAAATAATTACATATAAAAGTTGATGACTTTTTAAAAATTCTTCACAGCACTAAAATACAAATTAATCGTCGTACATAAATAATAATTTTTAGACAATGTAAAATCGAATGATTTCATGCATAATAATTATTATTACAGATAATCTTTTACAACACACTAATTTGTAGTGGAATGGTGGTTGAGAATCTCTTTCTTACATTTAATGTGCCAGCACTAGATGACAACAATAACTTGAGACCGGTTGTTTTAAAAGCATAGAAGTAATAATTATTGATCTTAAAATGTTTGATTATTTTAAATGCAAAAAATGCAATTTCAGTCAATAAAACATTTTTAAACCAACGAGATATGAGATTTTAAGCGAGTCAATTATATAATGTGGCAGTATATAATATAGAACCTCGTGTTACTTGTGGAGTATCTTCTAGATTTAGTAGCTTCTACCTATTCTATTGTGCTTTATTCACTATTTTTAATTGCAATACATTCATGTATGTTTTGTAATTTCTCACCGGATTATCTAGTGTGAGCAGGCGGCTGCAATGGGAGAGGAGACCGGCACAGGTGGCATGGAGCCGTAGCAGTGGCGAGGGCATCAGACTGGCATGTGGCACACTGCCAACCAAACATAACATATGCCAACGGGGGAGGATAGAGACAGCAGCGAGAGAGGGGGAAAGCATCAGAATAGAGATGGATGAATAACTGTTTTTCTCCCATCCATATGAGTCCACACATCTCTTGTCTTGCACCATATGCTGCCAGCATTTTTGTCTACCTGTCTGTATGTCTCACTGTCTCTCTGCCGTGGAACAAAGTGATGTCAGTGGTCAACTGTCAGTGCCAATACGATGGGTGTCCTTGGCCCTTGAGCATCCAGCTAAGCCATTCTAAACGGGCCCAGTACCAGATTATGTCATTATCATACTCATCAATTATGTAAACAATTATGTATGTAAAAAAAAAAATAATAATAATTGGGGCCCCCGGTTTACGAACCCCCTGTCTTACGTATTTTTCATCTTACGTGGACCGCAGCATTTTTTTTGTCCCCTTCTTACGCATACACCTTTTGTCTTCCGAACGATCCAACATGAACGGTCAGTGTGTCTGCACTATTTTTTTCGCTTTACTGCATCAACAAAAACTTTTCTCGCATGTCACGGAAATGCCGATATGCTATTGGTCAATTAAGGCAGTCACGGAGATGCCGATATGCTATTGGCCGGCGTCACGTCAATCACAGAAATGCCGATATGCTATTGGCCGAACTCCCTCATCTAGGTTGATGGCATAGCTGGTCGGTGTGTTGTGGGGACTTAGCAAACTTTTATCTGTTAGACATGGCTTCTAAAATTGCAAGTGGTGGTATAGGAAGAAGTAAGAGGATGATGACAATAGAAACGAAGCAGGAGATAATAAAAAAGAAATACGAAGGAGGCGCACGCATAGTTAACCTTGCTAGTGAGTATGGTTTATATACAGTATATATATATATATATATATATATATATATATATATATATATATATATATATATATATATATATATATATATATATATATATATCAATCAATCAATCAATCAAATTTTATTTATATAGCCCTAAATCACCGAAGTCTCAAAGGGCTTCACAGAATGAAAAGAGGTCGTACAGAGACATCTTTTCAGTATAAGGGACACAACAGCATCCCCTGTCAAAGCTCCCAGAAGGGGAAGGAAAAACTCAAAAACCCCAATTTGGGGAAAATCAGAAACCTCCAGAAGGGACCACAGGTGGGAGGAGCCCCCTTGCAGGCCCACAGGTTGAAGTGGATGCTGCATGTACCAGACACAGAAACAATATAAATTACAGAAAACATATTGTGCTATATAGTGCAGTGATGTCTTGACAGCAGGCAAAGCCATTAGGCAGGAACCATCCCACATTCCAGCCAGGTGGACCGCAGACGGCCAAACTCCTATGGTCGACCAGCGCAGGACCCAATGGAGGCGGTCAAGTCAACCCTCACCATCAGGGGGGCAGGAAAAAAGAAGAAAAAGAAGAAGGCTGCAGACAGGCTAAATTAACTAAATGCTTTTGAGTATAGATGTGTTTTTAGTCGGGATTTAAAGATTTCTACTGAAATATATATATATATATATATATATATATATATATATATATATATATATATATATATATATATATATATATATATATATACACACACACACACACACAAAGAAGCCTGTTCTAATCAATTATATGCTACTATGGTAAGGGAATGCTGTAAGGTCAGGTATCATATTCATATTTGCAGAGGTTTTTACAGTATATGTGCGATGTCATATAGGAGAGCCAGAGGTTGAATTAGTGGTCCACACATCATTGGCAAAAAGGAAGCGAAAACAAATACAAGATTCAAGAGTTTTATTGTTATATGCATAGTAATACAGTAGTACACAATGAAACTCTTATTCTGTTCACTACTTATTTTGTTCAATACTAAAGTTATTGCAAACAATATTAATGTCATTAGAGGATGTTTTCTTTAAAATCTAAAAATAATCATGCAATTGCCAGGCACGTTTGGTGTTGGGTCTTATAATATGCTGTTTTATAATTAATGTTGTTTTAGGGCAGTGCTTCTAAATTATATTTTGCCAAGCCCCCCCTAGAAAAGCAGAAAAAGCCCCCCATCCCTTCATCGTGCCCACTATTAATAAAATTATTGTCTAAAAAAGTGTATAGTAAGTACACCTAAAACCTGTATCTTTTTTAACATTATCAAAAAAAAAGCAATACAAATCAGCAATACAATTCCAAACTCATAATCAGTCAGTCTGCCTATTTAAAGAGAACAAGTAGTCACTCTGAAGAGTGAAAAGGTGTGTACCACACTGAACATGGACAACAGAAAGCAAAGGAGAGAATTGTCCCAGGACATCCGAAAAAAAATTATAGACAAACATCTTAAAGGTAAAGGCTATAAGACCATCCCTAAACAGCTTTAAGTTCCTGTGATAACAGTGGCTCATATTGTTCAGAAGTTCAAGACCCACGGGACAGTAGCCAACCTCTCTGGACGTGGCCGCAAGAGGAAAATTGATGACAAATTGAAGAGACGGATCGTTCGAATTGTATCCAAAGAGCCCAGAACAACCTCCAAAGAAATTAAAGGTGAACTCTAAGGCCAAGGTACATCTGTGTCAGATCGCACCATTCGTCGTTGTTTGAGCCAAAGTGGACTTCGTGGGAGACGACACCACTGCTGAAAAAAAATCATAAAAAAGCGAGACTGGAATTTGCAAAAATGCATGTTGACAAGCCACAAAGCTTCTGGGAGAATGTCCTTTGGACAGATGAGACCAAACTGGAGCTTTTTGGTTAGGCACATCAACTCTATGTTGATAGACTCAAAAACCAAGCATACGAAGAAAAGAACACTGTCCCTACGGTGAAACATGGAGGAGACTCAGTAATGTTTTGGGGCTGCTTTGCTGCATCTGGCACAGAGTGTCTTGAATGTGTGCAAGGTAAAATGAAATCTGTAGACTATCAAGGCATTCTGGAGAGAAATGTGCTGCCTAGTGTCAGAAAGCTTGGTCTCAGTCCAGGTCATGGGTCTTCCAACAGGACAACGATCCAAAACACACAGCCAAAAACACCCAAGAATGACTGAGAGAAAAGCGTTGGACTATTCTAAAGTGGCCTTCCATGAGCCCAGATCTGAATCCCATTGAATATCTGTGGAATGAGCTGAAACATGCCATTTGGAGAAGGCACCCATCAAACCTGAGACAACTGGAGCAGTTTGCTCATGAGGAGTGGGCCAAAATACCTGTTGACAGCTGCAGAACGCTCATTGACAAATACAGAAATCACTTAATTGCAGTGATTTGCCTCAAAAGGTTGTGCAACAAAATATTAAGTTATGGGGACCATCATTTTTGTCCAGGCCTGTTTCATTAGTTTGTTTTTTTATATAATTATGTTAATCAGCAATTCAAAAGTGATGGCTGATTTTGATTATTTAATTTTCAATAAATTTTTATTTATTGTTACTTTGGTAAGTTTCAAGTGATTTCAGTGAGAATTGTGGGGTTTTCCTTCTTTAACTGAGGGGTACCAAAAATGTTGTCCACGTGTGTACCATCACAAAAACAAAGCCTTTTCCCATGGGTCATTTGCGAACCCCCAGTAACTGTATCATCCAATAGAATATGATACCGAATTAAAACAGTTACAGTACATTAATGCAGGGGTCACCAACGTGGTGCCCCCAAAGATAACATGAGTAGCCTGCAGGCCTGTTCTGCAAATAGTTTACGAGAGATAGAACATTGGTGATTTTCTATGAATTTTACAAACAATTATACACATAATCAATGTACATTGCATATTAGACTTGATGTACATATTTACTACAGCTTTTCCTTAATAATGTGAAAAATCATTAACATGATCGGTGTCTTCACATAAACTGGTAGCCCTTTGCATTACTCCGTCCCTAAAGAGTTGCTCTCAGTTTCAAAAAGGTTGGTGACCCCTGCATTAATGTTGTCCTTTTATGTGTGATTTTGCCTTACTGCAAAATATCAACCAAACAATACCAATAAAATACAAATAGTGATAGAATGAAGACTCTGGCAGAAAATCAACATACCTTTATTTTTTTAACAGAATTAGAGACTGACATTTATTGTGCAATTGTACCCAATATTACTGGAAGAACACCACTTCCTTTGGCATCTCCTATTTGCTGACTAATGAGTTAATAATTGAGCGTCATTGATTAGAGTCAGGAAGGGCCCTGGAACAAATAAAAGATAGCAGTCAGGTCTTGCTCTCTCTTTGTTTTATCATTCTATCTCTGCTATCTTCCTCCAATGTCCTCTGTGGCGATAGTATCTATCACACCAGATTATAAATTGGACACTTATACAGTTAAGACTGTGGAAGTGATTGCTGAAACAATATGTGGTCTAATCAGACAATATGCACCCAACAATTGAACTAGAGGACAGTGACACAAAGCAATGACAGAGAAGTGCAAACCATAACAGTATAAATTGGAAAAACTTATTTGATGAGCAAGTCAATCCTCAGAGTTTAGGGTCTTCTACAAGAGGTAGATGATTTAATTTATACAAGACAGTAGTTGGAGCAGAAAGAATTTGCAAGCGAGAGTCCTCTACAGCAGAACTCTCCTTTTGGGCGCAGAGGAAAAGTAAGAGGAAATGAGATGATAAATTAATGCCAATAAGAGTAAATTAAGATTTAAGACTTTTATTGTCATATGCATAGTAACATTATACATTATACATTCCACTCAAAAGACATAATACAAAGTAGGCTGTTTGAATGATAAATTAGGGGCTGGTTGCTCAGTGCTCCTAGGCAGAAACTAGCAGAAACAGTTAGTCATACTCCCAAAAAAACGACATTGGGAATATGCAATGAGTTTATTTTAGTTAGCTATTAAAGATCAGCTGTAAAACATCAGGGTTTGTCATTGTTTTTTTTGTTTTGTTTTTTTCCCAAATGTAGTAGTTTCAACATTGGAATTTAATCATTAGTTTGAAGCCCTCCACTGTGAGGGCCTTTGGTCCAGATGATAATGAAGGCAGTTTGTGAGCCTTGGCCTTAAGTGCCAGTGATTTCATTTCCCTACGTTCCTGCATCCTAGGCACATCATTTTTGCCAGGGACGCATACTTTCGAATCAATTTTTTGTAGGAGTGTGCTAAAACATTGTTTCACATTCTCATTTACTACAATTTGAATAAATTTAAAACGTCACGGTTGATATTGAAATAAAAAAGAAATCAATACGCTTCCTGTCTGTTTCTGTGCTTTGTTTTTTCTTTGTCTTTTTTTTTTTTTGCTCTCCACTTCTGGACTGCTTCGAAGGCCAGTCCAATGACGTCACCACACAGCCCATTCTGGAAAGTAATGCATGCCTGCATGACGCACAATAACAAACTATGAAGGAAATTCAACCGCCCGTCCGAATTGAAAGCCATTTTGTCACGTTTTGCAAACTAGTGTGACAGTTGAGCTTCCAACCTGTTCAGAGATGAACAAACTGGCACACGATTAATGCTTTGCGCAAGCAATTTAGCTGCTCACTTGAAAAAGTTTATTTTATTTTGTGTTAAATGTACTGAGAAATATTAATATTTTTCATTTGAGCAACCGTTTTTCACAATATTTTGGTGCAACAATTTCCTTTGAAATGTACAGTATCTTGTTCTATCTTTTTAAACTTTTGTTTATTCTTATACTATATAAGCTATTCAATTTATAACTAGCTTCAAAAAGAAGCAGTCATCTATGTTTCTTTTCATTTCATCCTTTTTCTTTCTTTCTTTTCATTCCATCCATCATTTTGTGTAGAATCGAATCAAATCAAATCATTTGGAATAAAAGTCGGAAATTAATTCTGAATTGAATCGGAGATCCAAAAATCAAAATTGAATTGTGAGACAGTCAAAGATTCCCACCCCTAGTTTGGTTTTGTTTTTAATACATAAAAATTATCCATCATCATCCATTTACTCTTTTATTCAGCCAAATTTGACAAGTTTTGACAACTTTGTCTGCCATGTTTAATTTGATCTCACATTTCACAACTTGTTGTCGACCTTGTTGCCGTGAGAGTACTTCTGAAGGATTTAGTTATGGAAAAAAAAGCTTCTTAAAAGTGCTATCTTTAGGCCCAAAATAACATCAACTCCACATTTTTTTAGTCGCAGTGACAAGTCTAAAGATACACAATCAGGTAATAATGAGCCAGAAAGTAAAACGCTAAAACAAAATGGATGATCGAGAACAGGAACAAAACAGTCTAAACAAACGAACACTAAAAGTAAAAAGTGGACTCTTCTCACAAAATGAGCCAAGTTATATCAGTAAAGGCAATATGAATAAGATGATGATGATGGATGCTACATGTAAGTTCATTATATTATTTTAATACATTTTACTGTTACATGTATCAATATCTGTTGTTTGTTCACATGTTGTAAATGCAGTTTGAACCTTAGACTTACTTTGTCCTTTTTACTGCGCATGTTTTGGAACTCCAAACATTTCTGTTGAGACCCATAGCTTTTTAGTTTTGCGAGTCGTGGCGATCCAACAATTTCCAGGGGTAAAATGAGCACTGTGTGCTGTACTTACTGTATCTTTAGCAATCATTTCAAATTCTGCGTGTGTAATTGGCTGCAGTTTCCTTCATATTCTCCTAACTTCTCAGCATTGTTTTCTTGTGGGAAGCAGAATTGTAGATTCAGGAGAGAAAGTGGAGTCACTTCTGTTCCAGTACCATTGGCGGTTCTGTAGAGAATGACTCCCTGGGCCAAAAGACACATTGTCTCCCCCAGAACTTCAAGAAGCAATTTACTATAGTGGAGGGCTTTAAGATGTTTGCTTCCTTTTAAATCCATGGATAGGAAGATTTGAAGCCAAGGAAGATATGAAGCCAATGTTCTCTCTAACAATGTGATGGTACATTTGGTATAGACTGTCAATATGCTCATAGACATTCCCAGTTATGTTAGTGTGTGATAGAATATGCATGTGCACTTATTGTAATAACAATAGTGAACATTTCCGATTATTTAAACGTAATATATTGAAAAATTGTCAGTTGAGTTTTTCAACATTTGTGTTTGTCTTTTTTTTAATGTGTGTCAAGTAGTAAACAGTAATGGGAAGTGTTCACTGTTCTATCTGCTTTAAGCACAACAAAAGTCCAGAGAGTGACTGTAGAGCGGTCATCATACCCTCATATTAAACTATATCATCAACACATGTGAACTCTGGTGAATGATGGTAATCCAAAAAGGACTCTATTTGTAGACAGCACAGAGAAGCTCAAGGATAAAGGCTGATGTTTTTTGAATCTTGTACCAACGTACGCCTCACTGCATTTGTTTGGGAATTGAGATCCCCCTGACCATGCTCAACATTCTGCTATACCGAGAGTGTTTCTTAAGAAATGGGCCTGTCAATTCGGAGGCTGGATGTAGACCTTACACCTGCTGGAATTACATCTGAGAATTAGAGGAGACAGTATAATGTAATCTTGATGAATTTAATGGAGGTGCAGGCAGACAGATTCTTAGCTGCGCTGACATGGGTAGTGGATTTCATTGTAGTTAATTCATAAAAATGACAAACACGTGCATCAAATTGTCTGAAGTGGTGCAGAAATCAATTCATTGAACACACGACTATTATTTGATTTGATTTACAGTATCTTTAAAGTTTATTATGTCCCCCTGGCTGCAGCACAAATATGGAAAGCAGGAGGCATTTGCATGTCTTCCTGGCCAACTTAATATCAATCTGCCTCTAGAAGTCTGCTTGCAGGACCTTCTAAATGCATTTCCTGTGCCTCGACCTGCCAAAGGACTCAAGTAAATCAGCGTCGTCTTCTACCATTTTAAGAACTATGTTGCACTTCTCACGTACCACATTGAAAGGGCATGGAAGGAGTCACTTTGGTTGGTAGCAAAACATGGTGGCTGTGTTCACATGCACATTGTCACGAATTGTCCTTAACAAAAGTGTGTGAAAACACCCAAACTTATTTGTGCCTGTCATATGGGGGAGAATTTGAATATTTTGTAAATTTTTTTAGTTTTTTTTTATTTTGAAAAGTGGGGGCGCTACTTAGTGGGTTTTGCTTTTTGTGGGGGGATTCCGGTCCCCATTAATCACGAAAAATGAGGGATCATTGTACTTTCAGCACAACAATACTTTAACACTAATATTTTTGGTTTAGTGGCATCTGAAACATCTCAACAGTCCTTTCCAAACATAAAACATAAACAAAAACATTCCAAATGCCTTTATGTGGCAAAATGATCATTTATATACATATTTGGATGGATGGTATGATGGACGATATGGATTTCGGCTCATTCATATAGGAGGGCACTCATCTGAGAAATTTGAATCGGCTTCACTGAATTCGCCATCAAGATTTGTTGTTAGAGGACGCCGAATGTCTTAAACTATAGTGCAAACCATGATCTGGATATGCTGGAGCTGGCAGTGGCTGTCAATGACGTAGACACACGTCTGTTGTGTCTATTGCAAATTCACCAGAATGTCCTCAGAATCCACTTCTTTGTCTTTGTATTCATCATTTGATGAGACATGCTATTTCTGATTGTAAGCTAATTTAAAACTATTGAATTCTTTGCCATTCTCTTTCTTCCACTCCGCTACTGCGGTCAAACCGGCTTTCACTCAAAAATTCAAAGTCAAGTTAGTTGCCACTAATTTCTTTCATTCTAGGGCCTAGAATCTAGGCCATCAACACGTCACCTTAAAAATAAAAACCCTACATGGAAATCTTCCAACCCTTACATCTTCGGTTTGAAAATGAATACTAAATGAACTGTATGTTATACTTCAAACAGTCCATTTATGAGAACAATTAGGAAGGTTAGTTTAAACTGTGAGGTGAATTAAAAAAAATATATATTTAAATCAGCACACTGCAAAAATACATTATTATCGTTTTGTTGTTGTTATTTTAAAGAATCCCATTCATAATAACCATGGATCAACAGCCTGAAAAGATAACTTGGCTCCCCCTTCCCCTAAGTTCACCACTTGTGTTTGGGGCCATCGAGTTTGGGTGCCAAATGAGCAGGGCAACCTCTGAAAACGGGGACCTTGGTATAACTGCAGCCTGATAGAGGTGGCAGCCGCAAGAAAAACTAACAACTCTCTTCTCTATAATTTGGTAATTTTCATAATTTTTCATGTACTATTAATACATTTAAACACACATTTTGTCACTCTGACAATGTCCAGTCAGAACATTTCAGCCTCCAGCTCAGGCTGCTCCTTTACCAGAGAGGTGACATTCTTTGTTCCTAGAGCTAGCTTTGGGAACAGGGGATTGGACAAAAGCCTCTTTGTCATACATGTGCGTTTAGCTAATACTCGAAGCAGGTCTAAGCAGTCTCCATGGATTGATGTTAATTATTGCTTGTCATCTCCATAGTCTATCAATCTTTTTCTTTTTGACCTCTATGTCACACAAATATTTTTTTTTTCTTGGCGTCTAAACTGGAGTTTGATGTGTGATTGAAACCGGATTCTTGTTTACTTGAGTTTCCATTCAGATTGGGGAAAGTTTGTAGCTTGGCTAGCTAAATCACTTCACCTGGTAGCCATATCTGCAGGTTCTAAACTAAGCAGCCGCTGGCCGCCACTCAGCCTCCCAGCCGCTACAAGACACATTACTGTATTTTGACAATGCATACTCTCCTGTACCCGTTTTTTTTTTTTTTTTTGTAGTTAAAAAAGGGAAAAATATAGTTGAAAAAGCATATTTGTTTTTCAAACTTGGAAGCGATTTAGATTTAATTAGTGAATTCACTGGTATTGGAATCATGCTGGAGCACTACAGTGCAATTGCATCTCCCTCCCTTTTTGCTACTTTAATGTGTGGAGTGCTTTTTCATTTTGCATGAATCACACAACATGTCATTAACTATGAATCAGGGAGCCGCATTGCGGAGCTAAAACATGTACTGAATGGCATTAATTTAAGATGACTTGTGATACAAACGTAATGGCCTTGGAGAGCATTCACTTTATGTAAGTTTAACGTGCAAATAATTCAACAAAATTTGCGTGCTTGTCTGTAATGAAAATAACAGAGGTGGGCATTTTACATTTTTTTGTTGGTGCGCCTTTTACATTTATTGCTGGTCCATCGTTTACAGTCTGTCATTACTATGGAGACGTGGACCCAATTCCATCTTGGTTAACTTTTTTCTAAAAATTTAATTATCTTGCTCTTCTTCACTTATTTAATTGATTGAATGTTTCTTTCTCCTTGACTTAAATTTTAAAGTCAATACTATAGAAATCTTTTGCTTGACTATACAACAATTATCATTAAGTTGAATTTTAACAAATGTTAAATGTTCAGTGGGTGAGCTGTCCCTGATTGTGTTAGCCAGGTGCATAGGCCTTGGAAAATACACTGATGACACATTTATATAAATGCAATTAGTGAGGCTATATGTGCACAGGTTAGGTTTCAGGCTATTTACCAATTTATTGGCACTGTCAGCAAAATGTCCAGTGACACCTAAAAAAACAAACAAAAAACAAGTCAATCAAAGCCTGAGAGTCACCGGTTGTGATTAACTGGAAAAATAAAAGCATTAAGTATACTTATTGGTTGAAAGCCTCTGTCAAACCTGTGTTTTGTCTTTTTTTTTAAACAACTTGTTTTGTTTTGTTTTTTTGTTTTTGTTTTTGTTTTGTTTTGTTTTTGTTTCCACAAGTATATTTTTGTTTACAAATTTGCATATGTTCTGAAACACTTATTTCAAGAGCATAACAAAGCAGACCGCTTTATAAAGGCACACATGATGTAGTCAGTCTCGTCATCTTGTGTATTTGATGAAAAACCTTTGGCGACCCAAAAGTATTACTTGTTCGGCTGTGTTGCACTAAAAATGTAAGCTCCATTCAGAGACGAAGCCGGAAATCTATTTAGGTTTTCACTCTCTCCAGTAAATTGTTTAAAAAAAACAAAAAAACCCTCCAGCAACCTATATTTTTGCTTTCTGTACAAACGTACAAGACTGTTTTATTTCAAATATTTTTGCAATCAAATAAAAGAAAAAAAAAATCAAGTTGACATCACACCTCTCACACAGACAGTAGCTCACTTTAGGTGTGTTCTCTGCATTCACGTGCTATACCTTGTAGATAATCTGCCTTTTGCAGTGACAGCGTACACAGACCAACAGTCAAATTGATACTTGGTGACTGGGAACATCACAGGTGAAGAGTTGACAAAATGTTTTGAAAAAAATAGCAAATATTGATCTTGTGAAAAGCTCCCATTTGGAATTGTTTTGTTCCTTTTCTTTCTGCTTTTGTTTAACTACCACAGGCCAAATCATAACAGTGTTAATAACAGGACTGCTCCTAATACACATTTCAGTTTCAAGTAATTTGGGGATTTGTCTTCTTAGATTTCAGTCCAAGCAGGTTTCTTTCTATCCAGTTGTTCCATATCCATCCCACCCGACCCCCACGACCTTGTCCATTGCTATTGCACTGTTCATTATCACTGCACTCCACAAGAGAGAAGAGGATGCAGAGAAACTGAGGTGGGGGGAGTTTGATGAGGCAGAGAAGTGGAAGATGGAAAAGGTGACAGAGTAAAAGATAGGAGAGAGAGCAGGAGAGAAAGAGGTACAGAGAGTTTCTGCTATCTGCTGAAATATTCATGTTGGTGCCAGCAGCTTTTCCATTCCCCACTCAGCGGGGGGCTTGTGTTTGATACATCTCTCTCTCTCTCTCTCTCTCTCTCTCTCTCTCTCTCTCTCTCTCTCTCTCTCAACAACCCCCCCCCCCCCCACACACACACACACACACACACACCACCACCTCCACCACCACACTCCCCAATCTCTCTTAACAAGTAAGGTTAGTAGACTGCAAATACTCATCTAGTGATAGAGGGCTCTTTTTCTCTAGCACTAGCCTGTCAGAGCAGGATTTAATATTTTCCTACATTCAAAGAAACTACAGTAATCTTACAGTAGCATATAAACTATTATACAAACAAATATTTTATTTTCAATATCAATTTCCAGCAGCTCACTATTTGAAGTTAAATTAATGGACATAAATCATGTAAATAGCTAAAGAAAATGGCTGGCTGACTGGATGGATGAATCGATGGATCGATTTGCTATTACACCATCAAGTGAAGTTCAGTTGAGGACAATCATCCATTTTATTAATACATTTTTTTTGTACATTTCATTGCGAGAGTCGTCAGGGACCCTATCCCAGAATATTTTACAGAGCCTTAAACATTCCGTCAGCAGCTTGACGCATATGTGGTAGATGACTCGAGGATAGATTTACTTTCCCTCGTAGCTTGACATTACGTCATCTCAATTTGCATTTCGTGACTCCAACTCACAGAAAGAGATTTGTATCCACAGACAGTAGTTCACAGCAGAGTTTTGTGCAACGATGTGGTCGTGTCTAGTGAGTCTTAGTAGTCGTACAAATGAGAGTTGGATTGAAAAGACTTTGCACTTACAGGTTATAGATTTGTAGTCACTGGGAAAAAAAATCAAACACACCATTTTGAAAATGTTCAAAGCCACACATTTTTGATAGTAATTATAAGAAAAAAAAAAATCATACCCACACAGTTTTGAGTTGTATTAACATGAATACAAAAAAATAATACGCAAAGAGTTTAGACTCGTACTAACAAACTATAATTATTACGGATACGAATGGTTAAACACGATACTGTGATGTTACTCCTACATTCTCTCATCGCAAGAAGTGAACCCACCTGCGGCCACACTACGTTGCCACTTGCCAAGCTCATCTAACTTGGAATATAATACAGTGGGCCCCCATGGTATGAGATTAGTCCATTCCGCGGTTGGGCTCGTATGGTGAATTCACCGTATGACGGGCAATCCAAACCTATGTTAAATAGCTAATGCGTTCAGAAGCCCTACATACATACATACATACATTAATACATACATACAATTCTACATACATATTAAAAATTGGTCCCAAAATAGTATAGTAAGTGCTACGTATATATAATATACATGTATATCATCAGAAAACATATTCAATAAAATATATAGAAAGGATTTATTTACCTTTGAGTGGCGCTTGTTATGCCCATATTCCCTAGTAAGGTTAGCCTCGGCTAGGCTAGCTTCGTATTTCTTGATTATCTCCAGCTTAGTTTCCATACAAATCATCTTCTTATGTCTCTCTTTAACAACACTAGCAATCATGGGACCCATGGCTAACCCTTTCAAGTTTGAATTAAGCAGTAAAATGCATTATAAATGTAAATATAAATTTGTAACCACTCATGATAGAACAAAGCTTTACCGTTCCGCTATTTTGAAACGAGTGAGGCCGACCAATAGCAGACCACCATCTCCGTGAGGAGACGCCGACCAATAGCAGACCAGCATTGTAGTGATGTGTTGCATGGAGGCCTTGACAGAAAATAAGTGCAAGTACCTAAAAACGCCTGCGGATGGAAACAAAAAAACACAAATACAGCTACATACAGCTGCATTTGCATACAGCTAAGCTAAGCTGTATTTGTAGGGTCATGACAGTTGTTTTGTCGCAAAATCGGGAAAATACCATAAAGGGGGACGAAAAAAACACATTTTACAGCAAGATGAAAAAAAACGTAAGCCAGAGTCGTTGTAATACAGGGTCCACTGTATTACGATCTTGATGTTTTCATGCCACTTTCTGTCTCTGCAGTGACATATACAAATAAAGGTGGTAAACGCTCAAACGGACCATTTCATGTTAGAATGCAATCATACTTTTTCTAATTTAAGGCATATCACCGTCCAACGACTGTTGCTAAGTGCTTCATTTGCTTTATGATGTTGGCACAACCATGAAACAAAAAGCCTGTAAAAAAAAAAAAAAAAAACTCAGAATGTCACGATACTGAAATAATATACCCTGAATGGTTGATGCAGACAAATGAATTTTGTTTCCCCAGCGTTTTGCCGATAAAAAAAAAAATGTTTTCGGTGAAAAAAATGTGAGTAGTTGTAAGTAATGGTGGCAATGTAAGATGGCTGCCCTGTAGCTTCAGTCATGAGTGGCCAATTTGTAGACTCAACAACAGTAAAATATCTACCTGCACATGCAAGGCATGAAGTCATCATGTTTTAAATTATTACGCTTGTTTTCATATTATTTTATTTATTGTCCCCACACAGTTGAGAGAGTTCTGAATCTACCTGAGAAACTTAGCCGGTCCGTCGCTGTCAGTCTGCCCCAGGGCACCTGTGGCTACACAAAGTAGTTTACCACCGCTGGTGTGTGAAGCGTCTTTGAGTGTCATGAAAAGTGCTGTAAAAAAAACATCTATGTAGTATTATTACCTGGAATATGCACTGTTAGAATAATTTTATATAGCGAATGGTTTTGTAACTAGGGCCAACCCTAATGGTAAAAGAGAAAAAAAGTGTAACGAGAAGAGGTGCATGTTCCTGTCCGCTCTCCACCCTGTTTGTTGTTTATTAAATGTTTTAAATATGTGGAGAGGAAAAAAAAGATTTTTACTTGAACAGTTTTAAGTTCACAAAATTGGTACTCTAATATTTACACTGATTATTAGATATGATCATTATAATTTTGCCTTTTACATGAACTTTTCGACCAAGGAGTGAAAGACCCAATAGTCATGTATTGTGTATTGTGTGTGCGGTGTAACATGTTTTGCTCGAATTGTATTCTTACCAACAAAAAAAAAAAATCTGAGCGAGTGCATGTAATGGGAAAGAAAAAAAGCGGGGAATCAGTAATGCTTTGGGGGTTCATTTCACAGCGTTGCCACGACAATTTAAGGTTAACACAAAACGAGAATGACGTACACGGAAGAAGTACGTTTTCCAATCGCAAAATGTTTAACAAGGGAACGAATCAGTGTTTTCTTCCACGTCCTTTTGTCTAGTTCCTGTATAATTTCCCGCTGCCCCCTGGTGGTCCCTGCTGCATCAACCTCTATTGCATGCCAACTAAAAATGACACTCCATTCAATTCCAATTATTTGTCAAAGCGTTTTTTTGTTTTTTTTGTTGTTTTTTTTTAGTATTGTACCTTTACTGATTTTTCTAAATACTGTACTTCCAGAATATTACTCAAAACGTCAATTAAATTGAATTTCTCGTTTCTCCCCTACGTTCGCTACCTAGCGGTCTTTGCAAGGCCCCTCCACAGAACCTTCTGTGCAGCCAGGGTGCCCCCTAGTGACTCTGCTGTAGTGACACAACCGCTTGAAGAGGGGTCTGAGAGCATGCTGCACTGTGGCAACATAAGATATCTCGGAAGTGGACACGCGGATGGTTTGAGTTTCAACATTGTTTTTTCACAAGGTGCTTTTGCATGCGTTTATCTGCGGATTTTTCGGTGGGCGTAGTTTTTGACGGAATCCCAACAGAGGACTACATTCTTCATTGTGTTAAAAAACATTAAAAAGACTTTCATTGACACTATTTCAGTTATATAAAATTATTTTATGGACCACCACCCCAAACCTATCAAGCAGTAGCAGGTTGCTAACTTAAATGTTTGCAGTCTGAACTTCTGGAACAATAATAAATAATGAGAAAATACTATCAATATATTGTTTGTGACGTTCTATTCAAAATGCCATGCTCTGATCTGATGTGTCCCAGATTGCAAAGAACCAGCTGGGAAGTAGCCGGGGTTTTTCCATCAGAGACAAATTCAAAGTGTCATTTCTGTGTTCTCCATTTTTAAAATACAAATAAACGCACCTGGGAAGGAGGAGTAGAATGACAAAAAGGGTTCCACTATGGGAGCCAAGACGTCAGCTGCACTGTTGTCTGAGGAGCACTCATAACTGGTGACACTGAGCCTTTCCTGAACAATCAGTTAACTGACGCATTGCTCACTAGCACTCATTGCCAACTTTTTGTTATAGTATGGTTTCTGGAGGAGGAAAACATGTCAGAAACATTCTTAACTTTTTCCAATGTTGTAAAAATGTTTAGAATAAATATTTCATTTCAACATTTCTGTTAACGAAGAATTACGTACGCCTGCGACACGCGTTTCTATTAGCAGGGTGGGACGCTAGGCAAGTGGCCATGGTAAACAAACCGGCAGCCATGAGCCATGGACACCAAAGGGAAAAAGAGAAAAAAAAAACTGAGGAGAACAGAGGATTCAACATTTCTTGGACCTGAAGGAATGTAGTTTCAAGTAGGTTGATTGGCAAGAAAAATTCAGAGTAGCAACTTTCTGTGGAGCCGGCCCGGGAGGTAAACACCTGGTGCGATCATTTGTCTTTGTGATGCAGTCAGTAAAACAGGGACTTACTGGCGGCAATAACAAAAGAGGGGTGCCACAAAAGATAGGAGTGGGGGTAAAGTCCTCCAGAATGCATTGTTTGATGATCGACCTCGAATACACAGAGGTGATTGGCGTCCACAGGTCTGGGACGGTGGGGACACACACACGCACACACGCACACACTCACGCACACGCACACACACACACACACGCACACACACACACACACACACACCTACGGGCGCAAACAATAAAATACTGAAATATCATACCGTATGAGAGAGGAGTTAAAAGATCGGATGAATGTAACAATAAAAGTCAGGGCTATATAATGGTGCAAAAAAGAACGTTCTAATGTGTATTTGAGTATGTCAAAAGCGTCTACACAGTTGCTGAAATGTCTGGATTGGAATCCTCCAACCGAAAAGGGGCAGCAGAGGACAGGAAACAACCCAAGATGATGACATGGACCTGTGACAACCCCTATTCGGTGGACCGGCAAATATAAAAAAGGGCGGCGGATGAGGAACCGGCATCATTCTCACCATGACACGGAAATGATCCAGAGATTTCTGTTTTGGACAATTGGCTTGTAAACTGCATTAGACAATTTGGTAATAATAAATCTTCGAAGTGTTGTTGACGCGATGAACGTGTGCATGTGTGTTTATCCCGGCTCATACCCGAACGCGCAGGAATCTTTCACAAAGATATGTAAACAATATACTATTATTCAATTGGGCCCGCAATCAAAACTACGAACAAATGTGAAAGATCCAACAGAACGAATCATTTACATTCGTTGCCAATGCGGAAGGGTTGCCTGAATGTTTTCTCTGTAGCGAGAAGTTGTCAAATAACAAAAAGAGCAATGTGGAATGACATTTTCAGGGAAGGCGTTCTGCATTTGCAGCCGAGTACCCAGTTGGCGATGAGAGAAAAAGTGCAATTGAATTACTTCTGCAGAAATTAAAGGAGCGCAAAAATATATATTTGAGAAGTGGATTGCGTCTCCAAACTCCACATTGCTGAAAGTTTCATTGCAACCTGGGAGATAATAAAACGTGGCAAACCGTTCACAGATGGGGACTACATGGAGTCATTCATCAACATACACCAACACTTATTTACAGACTTCATAAACAAATCCGGGAAAATACCAAAATAAAAATAGACACGCCTCTCTCCGCCAAGACAGTGAAGGAAGGAACAATTAAAATGGCAGGCAACATCACCGATCAACAAATCAAGGACATTAATTCAGCGCCAGCATACTCAATTGTCTGTGATGTGTGATGTGATCGATATTGAACAGACTGCGCATTTATGCAGGTATGTGACTGATGTTTTATTTTTATAAATGCAAGCTGCCTTTTATTGCACTCTATTGCCCAGTTAAGGGGCAGGTTATGCACGTTCCATTTTGTTGTTTTTTCGAATACCTATGAATAAAATCTTCAAAAATCTCCTTTATTTAATTTCATCAAAGCAATGAAACATAATTCATTAATAATGTAATGAAGTTAAACTTGAGGCGGCATCGCACAACAGAGTAGTCATGTGGTGCGTCATTTTCAACAGGAAGCACTGCAGGAAAAATAAATTTTTAATCACGAAGCCTCATTATGTATTCGTAGTTAACTTAATCATTTTGATAGTAGGCTAATATAGCTATTATAGGTACATACAGCATGTGTTGCCTTCATTATAAGACTTTTAATTTTTTTGCAGCTCCAGACATATTTGTTTTTTGTTTTTTTGGTCTAATATGGCTCTTTCAACATTTTGGGTTGCCGACCCCTGTTCTAGAGTCACTTTCTATGGTCACTGTGGTCGCATGCTTGCTGGTGACTATCACAGCTGTCTTTGGGCAGTCGGTGGGGGACACCCTGAACTGGTTGGCAGTCACACGCAGCAGGGCACAGAGGAAAAAAACAACTGTTCATGCACTCAATCACACCTAAAAGACAATTTAGAGTGTCCAATGCTTGTTTTTGGAATTTGGGAGAATGACGGAGTGCTCGGAGAAAACCCACACAGGCTCATGGAGAACATGTAAACCCGACACAGGAAGATTTCATTCTACGACCAGAAACAATATAAAAAACAGTGTGCCTTTGAAAATTGACTATCTTCATGGCCCTGAAAAAGGTACAAATAGTTACTTTGGATCCAAATAACTCTAATGGATCCCAAGGGATGAAACTGAACTTCTGAGCAGTAATTGCCATAGCCAGAATGTGGATATAAGACATCCGAGTGAAAATTGCCCATTCATAGTATGTCCTCTCAATGTTATAACCTTTCCCCAAGTTTAATGATGGTGCCCGCATCAGTCTTTTTTCCAACCTGCAGTGAGGTTGACTTTCAACCAGACTCAGGTGGGATGGAGACCCTGGGTTCATGGGAACTACCAGGGGGTTCTCACTCTGCTTTTCCCCTCCTCCCATACTAGGTGAGGATCTGAAAAACAAAATCAAGTAGTTCTGCATAAGCATTTTAATAATACATACTTCCCACATGCCATGTTTATTTGTTTTTTATTTTTAACTTTAAACTCTTACTTTGCAGCTGTCTGGTTGATCAAAAACAGAGTCAGAGGGTCCATACTAGCAAAGGTGGGGGAACCTCCTGTTTTTTCCACATTTTCCTCTTTTGAAAGAATTGCTAACAGACAACATTGCTTTTAATTATGATGAACTGCAAAAAAAATGTTTAATATACAGTACAATATTTAGCTAAGTTGCGTCGCCAGGCTGTACGTAATGTGCCTGGTCCCAGAGGCGCTAGGGCATTCGCTTAAACAGTTGCGGGCCTCAGCGCAAGCGCAGATAGATATATGAGCGGCACATGTACTTACTAGACAACTGTAATAGTCAATCGAGTCATAAGATCGCCATCGCCATCTGCTGGAAATGCCTTTTGTTTGCAAAGGAGCGATTGGGTGTTTGGAGCTACACTGGATTTGCAAACTAGAATTGTTTAACCAAGGCAGCAACGAGACACCAAAGCACAGCTGGACACATGCGCTACGGTGCATTAAGGGGAAACTTATGGGGACACCCGAGGGGATATACAGTATAGTTACTATAGCTCCTCAATGCACTACGGTGATATTAAAAAACGTTTGGGAACACCCGAGGGGAAACACTGTACATCTCAGTGCCAAGAGAAAGAGAGCAGGAGGAGGTAAAAAAAAATCGGGAGATATTGATAAGTCTGATTGATTGTGACCGCCGTTTGTTTTGGTGAGTGCAAGCCTTTTGTAGCGCCTCTGCTGTCAGGCAGGGTCAGGAAAGCTACTGGGCTAGTTCTAGGTCCGCGGAGTGGCAGTGAGACATCAGAGTGTCACGTTCTGCCTGGGTTATGTTCGGCAATGGGTTTTTGTTGTAGAGTTTTTGGGTTGTTTGTTTAGCCATTTAGTTTCTATAGTTTCTTCCCCGCGTCTGCCTGCCTCATTAGTTTGATCTTGTCCACCTGCCTGTTTACCTGCCCTCCTTCTCATCCAGTCAGCTTGCCCTGCCTTTTGTCTCTCCCCCAGCTGTGTCGTGTCTTCTCGTTAAGTGTGTAGTCTATTTAAGTTCTCAGTTTGCATTTGCTTCTTGTCGGGTCATTGTTTATTTTCTGCGCTGCCTGGTCCTTGTTGTACATTTTCCGTGCTGCCCCCCCCCCCCCTTCCTTGTTGCCCCAGTAAGTTGAGTTTTGCATTTTTGGTTGTACTTTGTATTTTTGGTCCATTGCGAGCTGGTCAGTGAAAACACTTGCACCGAGGATCTGGTCCCACGATGGCTGTCCTAATGTCCTGGCGCATTTCCTTTTTGAGGATCACAACCTGGTGTTCTTATTCACCCGGTGTGTGTTTCAATATTGGTAAATGTATTTCCGGTTTTCAGAGCGCTTGCGTTTTAGTAAATGTGTTTCCTTTGTGGCATTTGCTGCGCGTTTCTGATTTGCAGCGCGTTTCCGTTTTGGTAAATGTGTTTCAATTTTGGGAAGTATTGTCCCATTTGTAGTGTGTTTTTACCATTGTTTGTGTGTTGTGCCATTTGCAGCGCGTTTGCCCCAGTCGGCCACCGTACAGTAATGCTTAAGACATCAAGTTCGATGCGGGCAATTCAGTATTCCAGTCAAGTTTTGGTTGGAATCGGTGAACTCACGAACTGACGAAAGGGCATTATTGGGATTTCTTTCCGACAATACTTGTACACTCAATTATTTGAAATTCAATTTAATCACTTTTTAGTATTAATTCTATGTGATGATACAAAAGTGAATTTAAAACCATGTTTGCATGTTCCAGGTACAATGAGTCTGATCCACCCAAGATCTAGAGCTACAGACCAGGAAATCGATGCCACAATCGAAATATGGCAACATCAAGTTACTGATGCGGATGGTGGCAAGAAGGAGATTAGCAGAAAAAAGTGCATGGAAAGCACAACAATTCGATAGGACTAATACATGCAATTCAAGAGCATGCTGTATAGTAGTTTCGACTCAATGTTCTGAAATATGGAATCTTCGTTCATGGACCAAATGCTCATAAGCTGCATTATCCTGATTCAGGGGCAATGTTGAAAAACTGTGCAGTTTTCCACTGCACACTGACAGTTAAATGGTTTGTATTCTCATGAAGTGCAATTAATTTTAAAACTATACAAAGGATCATATGAAGGTAAATTTGGTGCAAAAATACTTGTAATTGCACAAATTGGTCATGTATAACTTGTATGGAAATGTAATAAATGTTTAGTTGTAAAAAAGAACTTGTAGCTAAGGGAAACGTTTTTTTGTATTTTTAGTTAATATATTTGTACTTTTATTTAAAAAAAATAGAAATAGTTACTTGTAGCTGTAAGAACAAATTTTTCCAGAAAAATGACTAGTTCCACAACTACATATCATTTGTGCTGCAGCTACAATATTATTTGTACACATAAAAGCCATTATTTCAACTTAATTGTTAAGTCCAAGTCTCGGGGCCTAGGACACAACATGAAAAACTCCCAAGCAGCCAACAGACGGAACGAGCTGTTACATAGCAAACAAAAGATATATTTATTTACATTAAAAAAAGATTACTGAACATATGAGTAACTAACTTAGGGTGAACCAAGACCAAAACAACAAACAAACAGTCTGTAACCCCAGCAAATATATAAAGAGAACAAAAAGGGAAAAGAAATAAAACCAAACTTAAGTGAGCCTCAGCAACTAACACAATGTGGAACAAGTCAATCTACCTATGTATATATATATATTTCCAAGTCAACCTATCTATATACATATTTTTATAAATAGATATCAATGAATATAAATAGGTACATGTGCATTGAATATACAACTCTAAGGTGAAGTATTTCACATTAACGTGTTTAAGGTGCCCCTCCCCCATGGAGGAAGTGGCAACAACCACAGCCTAATTGATTCAGGGCACACCTGTTCCCTGATTGCAGTCAGTAAAACTCACCGGACAGTCAACAGCTCTGACTGCTAACACTCCAAATCTTTGACAGACAAGTTTTGGTAAGATTCTTCTGTTGTTGGTCTACTACAATGTGTTTAACCTGATCGCATATGTTTTGTTTGTTTAGAATTCTCTGAACGGACTAGAATTTTTTTTTTCACCCCCCCCCCCCCCCCCCCCCCAAGAGTCATTCTGGGAGATGACCAAAACTAACCTAACAAACGAAACAAACAAAAGACAATAGGCTTACCTCCATAACCTACATACCCCGTAGAAAAATGGTATAATAAATGGCAGTCCACCCCTACTGCTCCAACTACACAAACTATCACAAATAAATGTGTGGCCGGTTGGGAACGGAGGAGGACGAGGGATCGTCTGCAGCTGTCTCCCTGCGTCTATTATCTCGGCTCAATATATGTCAGGTGCGCACCCGACAACAGCCAATCACGGGCCCTCCTGAACCCGACCCTCCAATCCTCCCGTCGCTGTGGCACACACCTATTTGCATAGAAAATGCAAGGAAGAACATAGGGGAAAAAAACAAAGCAGGTAGGCACCTGACAGCGAACCCCATGAGCACACTCGTAACATTCATAATGTATATTTTTGTAATTCAAGTCCAAATTTCTTAATTCCAAATATGGCAAATAAAGATGTTTCTTAGTTAAAGGTTGAATTCAGGATAAGGAACCAGGCCTGAAAATTGCCTTGCCCAAAATAGGGCCAGAGTTGGACCAAGCTATGGTTATACAATTTGGCTCAGATATGGGTCTTAAGCAGCACCAGTTCCGACTGGCAACTCTAACATTTCACAGCTGCCAGATTTCCAGGCTCCTAAGCTATAAATTGACAGCTTCCCAGGAGCCACATTTTGACATTTGATGGCAATATTGGGCAAATGTTCTTGCAAAAATAAAATCCAAAAAGTGATACAACAGCTACAACAGGCCCATGAATTGGCAAAGGACAGGTTCCCCATGGCTGAAGTCAGGGTGCCCATCATCAACTTCTTGACAGTAAGAGTAGTGGACCTTATATAACTATCCTTTCGACTTTCAAATTTTGAAACTAAGAGGGATGGCATTTATTGGACAACAAACACAGCCAGTAGGCCTGAATGAGTCCATCAAATGGAAGGGGCCTCGACAGGGACATTCACTCAGATACTTTGAGCTAGGGTTGTCCCGATACCGATACTGGTATCGGTACTCGCCCCGATACTAGCGTATTTTATGTACTCGTACTTATGCTCTGAGTCCACCCGATACTATTACGTCATCAACATGCTGCTGTGCTGTGTGCGACACGTAGATCAGTGGTTCAGTGAGTCGGTCTCAGGGTTTCGGTGGAGCCCTCCCCGCAGATTTTTTTTTTTTTTTGCCTCCGCTGCAGAGGTCCACTCCTCAGTCTAGTCTGCAGTTAGTGGGCACAGTCATTGAAAGCGTCCTGCTCTGAGATTTCCAACTGGTCCTACTGAGCTAAGCTAACGATAGCGCAACATTGTCAGCGCAATAATAATTGTCAGCACGGCCACTGCGAAATTGCGACAGCCCCCCCAGTCGACAATATAAGTGTAAGGTTTTGGTGAATTAGCATATTAAACATGTAGGGTTCGGTGACCGCTTAGAGAGGGCTGTATATGTGTCTGGGTGAGACTCCCAACCGGTCCACTTTGAGAGCGCTGCATACGCAGCATAGTGAGCCCTCCTTCTCAGTCAGCACTCAGTCTTGTCAGCACGGTCTTGCTCGGCCACTGAGAGATTACGATACCAATAGAGTTGGGAAATAACCCCCACATTTGTGTTGCTGCTGAAAAATTTATTTAAAATAACTTGCCTTCTGATTTTATTTGTTTTAATTTTTTTCAACAAAAAGAAAAGAACCTACCTCCGACCTGTAGGAAGAAAGACTTAGTCCTTACAGACGGCACTATTATTATTTCAGTTCTTGTAGTTGTAAGTAACATGTTGAAGATTGTTGAAAGAAAAATGCAATTTCAAAACCGTTGTTATGGTATTATTAAGTACTCGTATCGGTACTTGTTATCGGTACTTAAATGTCAGTACTCGTACTCGGTCGGCAAAAAAGAGTTATCGGGCCATTTGAACACGAACAGAAATCCATGCCTGACACTGCCAACAACCTCCATATGCCCACGCCCCCGGTTACAATCACGGACAATGTTATGGTCCTGGCTGAAGACTTCGAGCTCACTTCGACATAGAGGGGCATTTTAAGAAGGGGTTTGACGTATATAACCACGCTAGGAACACAGAGAGACTAAAGACTCCAGATGTTTCGAGACCTGCAACGATAGCATCGCAGAAATAAATTAGCGGCCTGATTCAGACACAAAAATAGCTGCGGATGGCAGTACTTTTCACTTCTACCTCGACTTGGACCCCCCCATTCTTAAGCATAACCCCACAAGTCTGGTCTATGATCGTGGCAGACACATCCTCGGGGTCCTCAACTGGGGTGACAAGGATGAACCTGTGAAGGGAATCATATATTTGGTTGTTATCATTATGTGCTTAGTTCTTGTCTAGAATAGTGTGCATTGCTATCCATCTGTGCAGTCCTAGTTCATCTCACCCCACTCTTTAGATAGAGCTGTCGACGCAGGAAAGTGTGAGTCGGGACCCTGGCCCAGCTGTTGGTGGCGCCCGGCTGGCTCTTTTTTTGTTATGTGCAATGCTTTGCTGAATGAATAAAAAGCAGGCGGGGACGCTTGAGCTACAAAAATGCTGTTGGCAACCCATGAGAATGTACGCCAAGCTTTTCCTTTTGCCGGCGGAGAAAAGTCAATCTTGGCTGGCCTGAGTAACTCTTTTGCTGCTTAGCAGCTAGACTTGTCCTAGTCTTCTTTTATAGATTTCTCTGACAGAACCCATCTGCAAGAGCAACAAGCCCTAGAACAACTACAACACAACAAACACGTCATCATAAAACCGGTGGATAAGGGCAGTCTGGTAGTTATAATGAGTAGAGAACAATACATCTGGGAGGTGCAGAGACATCTCGAAAAGCTAATTTTCTGGTAGACAATCTCCCTGGTTCGAACCATTCTGAAGGAACTCTACCACCAAAAATACATCAACCACAAACAAAAGACTTACCTTGGGAGAGACGGACCTCAAGTTAAGACTGTTGTACCTAGTCCCCAAAGTTCTCAAGAAACCTGGCTACCTGGAGCCAGCCACATAAGATACCTCACAAGATACCACATTAGTCCCATAGTGTCTGACTGTGGCAACGAAATCTACAGAACAGCTGAATACTTGGAATATCTTTTGACTCCGCTTATTCTCTTAATCATACCTAAAATTAACCCTGAATGTATGTGGAGCTATATGATGGTAGCAAGCACACATGCATCTGGTCTTCCCCCAATTTTCTTCGTATACCAGTAAAATGACATTAAAGGCACTCTATTCCACTTAATTTTATTTGAAGGCACACTATTCTATTCTACTATATTTTATTGTATAAGTACAATACAATGCATGTGATTTTTTTTTTATTATCTACAGCACTGGATGAAAACAAATCCTCTATTTTTGTAAATATTTACTAACCATTTTGATGTGTGCTTTGTTTGAACTTGTATGTATACAGTAATCCCTCGCTGTATTGCGGTTCATCTTTCACGGGTTTGCTGCTTCACGGATTTTTTAGTGTGGATATATATTTTTTTACAGCGCGTTGTGCTCTGAATTCTGAATGGCTCATGGGCTTTACTGTTGTCTTGAAATAAAACATCAACGCTGTACGGTATTGTTTTTTCAATTGTCAATTTATTACAAAAGGCGAGAGGATCCAAAAGCTTGCTTTCGTCTCCTGTGTCTCTCCTCTAACTGCCGTGTGCGAACTTGCTAGTAAGCACATTGATTGACAGCTTGGTCTCTAGGAGCCGATCACGTGACTCGTAGGCATGCCGCGAGCAAACGCACACACTATGTACACACGCAGACAGCAACGGAGAAATGTGCAGCTCTGGAAATCTGACTTTTATTTCTTTTATAATAAATTGAAATTTCAAGTGTATTGTTATGATATAAGAGGCTTCACTTTAATTCGATGTCCTGGCATATCCGTTGATAAAAATCTTCTTGCACAGAAAAAGAAAGAGCCCAACACTTACTCATAACAATGTGTGGGTTCAGGACGAAGAGGCATAGCTGGGACTGTGAAATACGTGAGTGACAATGTTTCCAACTTTGTCTTACCATATTAAAATAATTGTTTTAAACAAATTTAGGGCTTTAAAACCGATTTTGATTTTTGGTTTTATTCTATAGTTTAGTATTGGGTTGTAAAATAATAAAAAAAAAAATAAAGCTGGCTACTTCACGGATTTCACTTTACACTTTTCACGTTATTTTTGGAATATAACCCCCGCGATAAATGAGAGATTACTATACAGCACTTTAATATTAGGTCTTTTGTCTGATCACCAGTTTTGAGTGCATGTCTAAAGTTAAAATTGTACTGCTTGACCAGGGAATTGTGAATGGGTGGCCTTTTTCTCTGAGTTCCAGTTGGGAAGGGCATTTGGCTGATGGACAGTATCTTCAATGTCTTTTTGTGAATATTTAATAAAACAGTGAAAATAACATTTGACTTAATTATCAAAGATCCTCACGAGAAACTAATAGGAATAAGGTATGGAAAGAATATGTCCTCAAAATAAACTTAACAAAAAAGCACAATCAATGACTTAGTCAGATCTGCATCCAAACATTTCACTGCTTAATTAAAGGTACCAATAAAAGGTATTCATGAAGAACTATTCAAAAGAATACTTAATGATGTAATCCTGTCTTTTGTGCTTGTGCATTCTTAAGTATATTTGTCACCCTAATCCTTTTTTTCTTTGAAAAATGAAAGATTACAAAAAAAACAGTATTGACTTTCTATATTTACTACACCTATGAAATATTGTGAGAATATCTTTTTTTCTTAGTTTCATCATTCATGCTCAGTATATAAAGTATATGTCAAACCGTATCAAGTGATACAGTATGTGCCCAATACTCGTTCATTGGAAGACATAAATAAATCTGTGATTGACTACTTCATATGTTTTAAATAATACATGATACATTATCTGCCATCAGATAAAAGAGAAACAAACATGTAGCCATCTTCTGTCCGCTTTACACCATTAACAATCATACATTAGGAGTGATTTGGGCAACTTCCCGAAGGAATTTTTGCTAATTGTGCATCTCTCGACATGTAGGCTTTCAAAATGCACTCAGTACCCTGATGAAACTCAGCCCCATGACCAGAGAGGAAATATTATGGGCACGTTGCGGCCAGATCAATTACCACACAGAGGCACTTCAACTCCACACAGCCTGCGAGGCTTACTTTTCATGAAGCTAAGCATGAGCATTTTATGGTAATGGATTTTAGTCGGTGGCTGTTTTATTTTCGACCTCTCTTTTTATAACATTAGGTCAGCTTCTACACTTTTCTCCCTTTAAAATTTAAAACCTTTAAAATTGGTTGAAAAATGACTGAACTACCGAAGGTGGAACATTTAGTAAATCCAACAGAAACGAAGAACAAATAGACACCAAATTAATATTGCAGTCAATCTTTTGTGACTTTTCTTGGGTTCAAGTAAATAAATAATAAAAAAAAAAAGATACAAAACAATGTTCCCCCCCCCCCCTACACAGGTAGGTTAATTCAAAAGACCAGTCTCATGACTACAAAATATCCAAAGATGTTTCGAAGACTCTTGTTGCGCTGATGAGTTAATCTGACATTTTTATCCAGATTTTTTTTTGGGTGTTCCCATTTTAATTCAAGGTGCTGCACTCATTTGGATGCATTATATTCCAATGTTAAGTCTTTTAAATTTTGACTTCATTGCTCAATCGCTTTTCAGTTGCACAGCAGGGAGAGTGTAAATATCTAGAAAAGACAGATAATAATGATTGAATGTTTTTGAAAAAAAAAATGACCAAAAAAATATAAACTCCAGGACACTATATGTATGTTCAATGAGGCTTGGAAAAGTGTGTTTTGTCAGTGCTTATTGCCTCATTCACTTCAATGGGACTTTTTGGGGTGTTTTTTAAGGTTTGGTGTACAGTGCTAAAACAGAATCTTAAGAAAAAAATTTTTTGACATCACATTAGTGCCGATGCATTGAGAGGTTGGGCCCTATTTTGTCAAGAATAGTCATACCTAGATATTGAAATACTGAGTTTAAGTTTATTAATTAACCCATTTATTAATTGACCAGGTGGAAAGAAAACCTTTCACACACATCCCTACTCAATAACATTATTATCTTATTATCTGTAAAAATTGTATAAGTATACCTAAACCTGTATTCTTTTTATCAGTAACAAAGAAAAAACCCCAACATAAATCAACGTTCAACACCTGTTAATTATTTTTTACAGCGTATATACAGGTTACAACTTATTCTAAAACAGAAAAAAAATAACCAAATGCATCAAGGTGCCAGAAACTTAAAAAAAAGATGAACATTCTTATTTTATTGCAATTACACTTCACGTGACAAAAACAAAGCCTTGAGTCATCGCGCTCCTCCTGGCATCACCTCATGCCACCCCCCCCAGGGGGGGGGCACGCCGCACCATTTGAGCAGCACTGACTTACACCAATGCAATTAACAACAGAAGATGTGCCTGCTGTTAGAGGATGTACTGAAAGTATAGAGTTGGAAGTAGTGTATGGATTCTAAGATAATATGCTAATTAGCACCCCGGGCTACATGCAGGAAGAGCGTAATACCAACAAACACCATTTCGCCATAGAGAGGTCCTACATTCGAGTAGATTGCAGAAATCAAAAAATTCCTCAACTTTCTCTGGACCTGATGGAGGAAGTCAAAGTTCTGTGGCTGCAGAACACAGAGAAGGCCATTAAAGCAAAGGAGGAAACTGAAAGGCTCAGACATGTTTCTGGATAAGCATTTAACCAAGAAAAATGCTGATATTGCAAGAAAGTAGTAGTATACTGAGAATCAATAATGCGATGTGCAGAGAAGAAAATAAGACATCAATTATTCATTTGAACATTAGAAGTCTGTATGCCAATTTTCATAAAATGAAGGTCTATCTTAATCAGGGAATTAATTGGAACGAACTTACCGGTAATTACATCAACAGAAATAACAAAAGCGGAGGAGTGGCAATATATGTTGATAATAGTTTGGAATATATAATTAATGAAAAACTTATAGTAATTTCTGATAATTTAATTAAGTGCATTACACAAATATGTTGTGGAAAAAAATATATAATGGTGAGCTGCATATATAGATCTCCTGGATCAATCATTGCAGTTTTTTGGAAACTTGGATGGAACGTATGCTCAAAAAACAACAACACAGAAGGTCATGTACATCTGTGGTGATTTTAACATTGATTTCTTAAACCACAAAAATAAAAAAAACCATAAAATGGCAGAAGAATTCATTAACTAAATGTTCAATAAGGGATTCTAGCCAAGTATCACCAGACCAAGCAGGACCACTTCTCACAGTGCACATTTAATAAACAATGTATTATTTACTAACATCCTGGAAAATAATACATTGATTGGACATACAGTATTATCAGACATTAGTGACAAGGTGCCTATTTGTAATGTATTATGGCGAGGCAAAGAAGCCACGCGTTGCTGTGCTAGTGGAGATCTTTACTCTTCGCATGCCATCACAAAACTGATACAACAAAGTCCAAAACAGCAAAGACAAAGCCAACAGGTTCAAAGCATCAAAGGATCATAGCGACATGCCTACTGGGTGAGAGACATGGTCCTAGTGTCCGCCACACAGCTCCCCCCCGAACACCCAGAAAGGCATAACGGAAAACCCCACAGGGTATTCACCAGTCTGGCACCCTGAGTCTCAGTCCGGTCCTGGGCGGTGTATGTGACACCAGGGCCCCAGGTGCGACAGGAGTAAGGGTGAGACGCTCAGCGTGAAAACCATGAGGTAGCGTTGGCAAAGGGATGTTCTGAAGTTCCGCAGGAGCCGGAGTGGCAGTGCTGACCCGCATGCTGGCAGGCACAGTGGCTTCCGAGGGACGGCCGGTCGCGGCTGCGTCCCAGTCTGTGCCTGGGCATGAACCTGCTGCGGCACCAACACCAGCTGACCCGCTCCGATGTATACTCGGACCATACCTGCGGGCATGGTGAATCGGAGGGGCGGCTGAATGATGGTGGCTGGAGGCCTACTGCTGAGGCCGGACGAACATCGGTAGTAGATGAGGCCGCCCGGCTGGAAGATCCCGGTCGACGGCCAGGGACTCCGAAATTGGGCTGCACAGCCATTCTCACCAGCGCCCGTACCAGCCTGTTGCTGGCTGGCTCGATTCCTGGTGCGCCAAGGGACTGGGCGACGGGCGAGAGGACCCTTGTCGGGGTGCTGGCTGGCTGACGTGGTACCAGCTTGCTGCATTACCTGACATATAGTAGGCTGGTGGATGAATGCCACGATGTGGGACGTCTGCGGTGATTCCTCGCTGAAACATTCTGACGTCCGGGGTCACCCATGTGGCGAGGCGAAGAAACCACGCGTTGCTGTGCTGGTGGAGATCTTTACTCTTCACATGTCATCACAAAACTGATACAACAAAGTCCAAAATAGCAAAGACAAAGCCAACAGTTTCAAAGCATCAAAGGATCATAGCGACATGCCTACTGGGTGAGAGACATGGTCCTAGTGTCCGCCACAGTATATTAGTTAATGTAAAACTTCATTTTACCTCGAGTACTATATGGAAAAGGACAAAACCAGAAACAATATGAAGATGTGTTGAATCGTTTTAAACAATTCTTTGAATGATTATTCAATACCTGAATTGTTTTCTAAATTCTGCATGTATTTTGTATTCCTGTAACCATGTTTAATGATACCCATATCAAAATGATCACTTTGATTTTACACCATTATGCATCAGACAGAAACTAAGCAAGTACAAATAACATATATTGATTCGGGCACTAGGACCATATCTCTCACCCAATAGGCTTGTTGCAATGAACCTTTGACGCTTTGAACCTGTTGGCTTTGTCTTTGCTATTTGCACAGTGTTGTACAAGTTTTTGGATGGCATGCGAAGAGTAAAGACGTACACTAGCACAGCAACGTGTGGTTTCTTCGTCTTGCCACATTCGTGACCCCAATGTGATAATGTCTTTACTCTTTGCATGCCATCAAAAAACTCGCACAACACTGTCCAAATCAGCAAAGACAAAGCCAACAGGTTCAAAGCATCAAAGGTTCATTGCAACATGCCTACTGGGAGAGACATGGTCCTAGTGCCCGCCTAATAATAAACATAAATATATAAAAATGAACATGTTAAACCTGGGTGATATATTGATTTTTAGATTAATTCAAAGATTTATTTACGAAGATTTTACGGTTGGAAAAAACAAAATTGATATTCTCCTCTGCTGGTGCGGCGCATTTCACCCTAATTTCCACCATACTCTTGTTTACTTTAAACTCATGCCAAAGAGTAAGCTAGTGCAACTAGGCTACTGCTAAAGACAGCAAATTATTTGTACCTAAGACATGGACTCTCCAGTGAGTGGTTTAGGTTTGTGGAGACAGACATCGAACAAGTAGTACCAAACTTTTTGTTTAAAGGCTGTTTAAAGCCCTGTTTTAAGCAGCATACTGTGGAGGTGTCATTTAAACAAGGAAGCCTACATGTAAAGAAAGCGGCACAATGGGACTTCTGGAGAGGAGCTGAACGAAATAGCAGTGTAGTGCCAATGTCCTGAGTCCAGATTTAAAATTATTTCCCCAAACCTAAAAAAAAAAAATAAATAAAAAAAAATAAATAAAATTGAGACAAATTGTAACATGAAACGAGTGGGGGTGACAAAGATCAAAGAAGTTTCAAGAAAAGAACAATGTACATTGACCATACGGAGCACACAATCAAAGACGGCAGAGAACAATGGCAGTACTGAACACCATTACCTCTTACTCAAGGGACTAGTCCCGATCACACAGGACATGTGAGACTTAATTAAGAAAAGAGACGAAAGAGGATCTCCTGACTTTCAAGGAAGAACTTAAAGTGGAGGTGAAGCAAGAATGTGCTCAATTCATGGAGGAAATTAATAGGAAAGTGTTGCAAAACATCACTAACAATCAAGAGCAGCAGATGGATATTGCTGATGCACAAGCAAGAATGGTCCAGCAGAATAAATGGAATGACAAAAGCTGCTAAAACAGCAAAACAAACTGCAAGAGAAGGACATGGAAGTGGAAGGACATGGAAGGTGCTGCAACCTGAAAATCTATAGTGTAGTGTAGTGGAAAATGATGATGAACCTTGCCGGACTTGGTGAAGGGACTCTTTCGCTGCGAATTAACTGGTGATGTGGAACTGGTATATACCGAATGAGCCAAAAGAAGTTTTGGGTCCAAGGTCCATTGTGGTCAACTTTAAATATGAGACTAAAGAAGTCCTGTCTGTTGGAAGGCTATCCCCCACGCCTCCCAACGGGTTGATAAGACCCATGAAGGTACATGTTTGCTTGGTAATTCTGGTATTGTTTTGGGGTTCATACAAATGTTTCGTTTCGTTATTTTTATTATATTACATGAAGGGCTTGGATCCATTTTGAGGCATATAAATAACACAGGATCATGATATTATCATGGTGTCACTAAATATTAATGATTTCAACAATAACAAAAAGATAAAGGTTTCTCAAAATTTAGAAAAGACACATGCTAGTTATTTTCCTCCAAGCGAGCCACTTAATAGGAGCATTCAAACTTCTGAAAGTTGCGATACAGGAACTCCTTTTTTATTTTTCTTAAGCTCCTGCAACCAAACACATAAAAGGGGTGTAATGATATTGATTTCCAATAATGTAGAGTATGAATTTATGAAGGAAGCTGGTGACTAGGAGGGAAAGTACATTATGGTAAAAGGGAAAATAGAAAAGCAATTAGTGACATTACTCAATGTGAATGCCCCTCCGGAGAGTGGAAAAGAGTTTTATGAGAAAATATTTGATTTCATAACTTGACGTTAATGTGGCACTAGATTACAAAACTGAAAATTAATCCACGGCTAAATGAAAGTGGTGATTTCAGTATTAGAGGTTTCAGATATCGGAGAGAATTACACCCTCTGGATTGGAACTATACACTACTGTGATGCACATGCTGTATATTCCCAAACTGGTAAAAAAAATTTTTTAATGCCTACAGGTGATGTACATCAGGTAAAAGTATGTGGGATAGGAATGGCAGATGTGCAAAATCTTAATGCGGTTTACCTAAAACCTCACTTAGATACTATGATGAAACTAATGGAATGGTGACTTCGTGAGGGTCCATTGACCAACTAGGAATTAGTTTAATTTGATGCTTCAAAGGATGTTTCCTAGAGGGAAACTGATACCACACATTGCATATGTGTAGAAAATCAGATTGGAAACTTATAAAAAAAAAAAAACATCTTACAAAATCAAGAGAACTGGTAAATTAGCATAAGTATAATTTGTGAATACTGTCATAAGATTAATAAAGCTTGGAAACCTATTCATTACTTACTTTTGGATGGAATTTTTGAAAAAAAAGCAAGGTTTATGAGGCAAATTTACTGCAAGGGAGGAAGGACCTAAGGCCACCAAAGCCTTGGTGAGACATAAAGGATGCAACAAGCCTTAACCACTGTGAATACAATTAAGGACTCAATGACTAATACAATTGTATAAGAACCAGAGGAAATAGAGAAGGTCTTTGTGAAGTACTCAAGGGAATTATACTCACAGTCGCTCTGTGCAGGGAAGAAAACATGATGGAATTTTTGGACAAATTGGACTTGCCAAGCACCAGGCCTCAAAATAAAAAAAAAAAAAACATATATTCATAAAGACCGTATTGACAGTGGAAGAGAAGCAGCAGAAGAGATCCAAAATGTCATTGAATGAAAGAAATCTGGGAAATCACCCATATGGCTTTTGGGTCTCATTTTCTCATAGATTTTAAGGATGAATTAATTGTATTGTTGAAGGATTCATCACGTTCTTAGGTCCAGAGGGATATGTCTCTCATGGAGAGATTATTTCAAAAAGAAGGAAAAGATAAAGAGTCATACCTATAGACATCAATCCTAAATATAGACTACAAATTTTCACCCTAACCCATAGGCAATGATCAAAATAAATAGTGGTTTAACAGGACAATTTAATTTGGGCTCTCTCCGCTCCTCTCATTTTTGCATGGTTTATTGAACCATTAGCGCAAATAATTAGAAGGGAGAAAAGGGGTGGACTGTAGGGGGAGACGTACACAAGATAAGGCTGCTTGCAGTTTATGTACGATATTTATTTAACCTAACCTGTTGCTTGTTTTCCAAGACTGATCAATCTTTCGGAAAAATTACCGTATATATTCAGGCTAAAAATTTATGTCACAAAAACTCAGGTACTGTCCATTAACTCGATGCCATCGCAGCAAAAAAGTACATTTCTTTTTACATTTACAATTGTCATAATAACAATGTCAATAATAGTAATAATAATAATGATAATAACAGGAACTTGAACAACAATCAAATTTGTTCAAACAAGAAAAATGATTCATTGTATCCCATATATTAAAATCAAAAGTCTGAAAGAAAAGGAATGTCAACAGCTTTTTTTGTCATGAATGCTATATTTACACACAGCTCAGATAAAACAGCTTTCCTCTCAAAAAATGTCAATAAGAATAAAATAAGTAAAATGAGAAAGTGTTCAAGTGTTAAAATGTCAAGGTTTCAAGATGACCCCAGTGCAATAAAGAGTTTCCAATGCAGGGGATGGGGGGGGGGGGGGGGGGGGGGGGGGGTATCATCAGAGTTTGTAGTTACAAAGGGCAAAGTCAGAAGGGATGAAGGCGAGAATGGATGGCATAGGAAGAGCATCGGCTCAACAATGTGTCGGTGAGTAGCTCGGTCAGTTGACGTCTCGGTCAGATGAACGAGTTACTCACCCTTTCTCAAAGGAAGAGCCCAGTCACCCTACAGAGGAAACTCATTTTGGCCTTATTTCCGGGAAATTCACATATTGAAAGTTGAATATGGAAAAATAATTGTGTTTTATTTGACACTCCAATAATTTTGTTGGATTTTTCTACGATCAATAGATCATATTATCATATTTATAAATATAGACGAAACAAAACAACTTGACCATTTCTTCGGCATACATACCATATCTCAATCTGTCCTGAGGTATGCAGGTATGAGGGAACTCATTCTTAAGATGTCTGAAGACATGCCATGTCTTCAAGACACAAACGTTTGGTGTCCTCTGAAAGGAGTGGCCTCCTCAAATGTGTCTTTATACGTTTCATATGTGTCTTAATACATCTTTACGTACCATAATGTCTTGAGATATCTGATTTTGGTTGACGTCTTGGGACACTTTTATTGCTTATTATGAACCCATATAACAAAACAAATTCATATTTTATTACACACTGATAAAATAGCTAATTTTGGTGTCTCGAACAAAACCGTTCCCTGGAAATAGGTCAGAGACCCTCCTCTACAATCATACAAATCTCTTTACCAAATAGTATTACAGTACTATTACTAATTCCACAACAAATAAGAGCGTTGTTGTCATACTACAGATTATTTCTGCAACCACTTTGCACCAATTGCATTTATATGCCAGTTAACTTTAGAACCTCCATCTATCTGCCATACATGAATACAAATTTTTTACGTCATCACAAACACACAAATTGGTCATTTTCTTTTCAATGTTGTTATGGTGCAATACGATTTCAGGGGGTGGGTAAAGACATGCTCCTCCCTCCTCCCTCCTTCCTCCCCTCTTCCTCCCCTCTCATTGTGTTTAGTTGGGATACAGCACTCCTGCTCCTGGCTTGTAAATCTGAAGACCTCTCCCACTCACAGAGGAGCCATCTGAATTGTCACTGGTTCTCACTCGTTCACTCAGGTTCCTCAACTGTAGTCCACTGTGCAACACTTAAAGGTAAGAAACACCTCTAATCTCCCTCAAATGTAAGATGTTTTGCATCGGAAAACAGTATTTTTTTAGGATTGTTTTACTAATTTTGTATAGGGCTCACCTCACGTGCCTGAATACTAGTTCCTACAAGCAGAGGCAGAAGCATAGCAAGCACCTATTATTTGCCTGGAAACATCTTGTTGTTGTTACAAGAGGGATAGACAGACACTGTCAGTGTCCAAACACTAAGTGCAAACTTTTCTGCGTGACAGTCTTGAGCTTTAGGATTATTTATTTATTTATTTATTTATTTTTGCTTTGTGAATATGTAAAGATGCTCACAGAGAGGCAGCGATATGTTTGCGGTAAATGTCATAGTAGTCTTGAAGAGACTCATTAATATTATTGATTTAATGTAAAATAATTGAATTCATCAGTGATATAACCATGGATAAAAGAATACAAGCGTAATACAACAACTACTGTGTTTACCAAGTTTTAAACTAAGCAAAAGGTAGGCTTTACTTTTAAATTGGACTCAGGTAAAATGAATCAGGAAGGCAGTGATGTTACTCTAACATTGTCGGGTTCTACAATGTCATCAATGTTATAAACATTAAAGCACTGGCGGGCAGTAAAGGCATGAATATATGAGCTCGTGTTACTACATGCTTTTTGAGGGAACCTTTTCTCCCCTGTCTGAGCAACACATCTCACCATTATCCTATTAAGTATAGCCACATTTACTTTCTTACATGATGAACTATTATAACACTCACAAAAAGAAATTTGCATTTTAATAATATTTCATTTAAAATTATTTCTTAAAATTTTTCAGGTATAATGTTATTATAAGGACTAGACCTACCCTTTTATGTCATTGAATAACATGAAAGGCTCAAAATATTAGAGAAGCTAAAGCATGTAGAAACAGCTCTCAATATGACGCAACAACCACAACAACCTAATGTAAAATAATAACTGCTTCAAACCAAACTTGTGCTTGTAAAACCAGAATTATTTTTGTACGGATCTTGAATTAGATATCATTAAATTATTCAAGTATACTCAGAGTTTTGACCTGTGTACGCTGATTTTAAAATTCTGCTTTGGCTTCTTACAGCTTCATGACTGATTTAACCCTTTCACTACCGATTTTTTTCGTTCTGTTTTTGAGAAGAAAAGCATAAAATTTACGGCAAATGTTACAGCCTGGATAAGAATGAAACGAATGAACACAAGAACACAGATGCCTCCTCTTTCGTGGCTCAAGCAAGAATCCAACTTTTATCCACTGGATATAACAATTGTTACAAAATAAACTTCAGTACACAGAATACAAACACAAAACTAAACAGTATTAACCTGGGCAACCTACTGCATCTTTATAGGAACAATATTTTAGATAATAAACATCAATCTGACTTCAACTTTCTGTTCACAAAATGTCCGTTCACAAAAAGAGCACATACACGCACATACGGTACAACTTTCGTTCACAATTGATTCCACACGTTATGGTCGCCGAGGGCGATTTCGGCCGACATGGCGCCAAGTACAAAAAGACGATTCGAACACACTCAAAACGTGGCTGTAATTCAAAACGAACTTTTACTTTCTCTCCACGCGTATTCATGTCAATGAATGTTTTCAAAGATAGTTTCATACCTGGATAAGAATGAAACGAATGAACACACGAACACAGATGCCTCCTCTTTCGTGGCTCAAGCAAGAATGAGGCATCTGGCTGTGAGTTCCCGCGTTCTTCCTGTCCAGCAGACATAAACAATCGATCAGTCAGAGACCAAACTAATACAACTCAATTATTATTGCACATGCACAGTTGTACTTAAATAATCATTCATTACACACTCCCCCACAAAATCAGATGTCGTCCCGACATCACAACCATCCCCCACAGTCAATCATCCTTACGTCGTCTCAACCGCACACTGCACAATGAACTAGAACAATTTGACATGAGCATGGCCACGCCACGTATACATAAATGAGAATATATGAAGCTCTTAATATGCGTACCCCCAATATGGGTGGTAAATCTGAGTTGCACTAGTGAAAGTTGACTCTGGGCAAACATTGCAAATTGGTGAAACCTGGTATCGGTGGGGCATTCTATTCTTAAGTGCTACACTATAGCATGCCGGGGTTCCAAGACGGTCATAAGTAAACATTTTCGGAGGTCGCCTTTCGCGTCTTGGCAAGTCACGTTTTTGGACTCCTTCATTGGCACCCAAATTCGAATGTGGGCACATTGACTCCCCACTCTGTCTTTCTTCCTGGTGCTCAACATCATACTGTCCTCTTCAACGTGCACATTCTCCTGCTGTCTCTCAGCCTCATATGTATCAGTGTTGGGTGCTGACTTCTCAATATTCTGTGTTAATGTCACTTCCCTCCCTCCATTGTCGTGGAAACTGCCTTCAGTGGTCTTGTCTGTATTGATCACTTGCTGTTCTACTACTTGCCTGTAGTAGTACATACCATCGTCATCATCTTCGCTTTGATTAGCATCGTCTGCGGATGTCAACCTGTTCTTTTGATTTGACGCTTTTGTTTGACTTTCCACGTCCATAGGTAAATAATCACATGGCAATAGCAAGTTCCTGTGCAAAATCCTTAATCTTCCCCCACCCCGATCAGACTTGATCTCATACACAGGATTGTTTTCTCCAACCTGTCTGACTACCACATGGACATCTTCTTCCCAATGACTGCAAAGTTTTCCAATCCCTCCTCTTGGTGTTAAATTACGAACGAGGACACGATCACCCGGATATAAAATTGATGTTCTGACTTTGGTATCATAGTGTCTTTTTCCCCTCTCGGATAGTTTCCTCACATTCTCTCGTACGATGTCATTTGCTTCCCGCATCTCTCTTTTCCACTTCTCCAGATACGTTTTATGATTTCCAGTTCCTGCTTCTGTCGTGAGACCAAAAAGGAGGTCGATAGGTAGTCGTGGGGATCTGCCAAATAGTAGATAGAACGGAGAGAAACCTGTCACCTCACATCTGGTGCAGTTGTATGCATAGATCAGTTTATTCAATGATTCCTTCCAGTTTGATTTCTGTTTCTCAGTGAGCGTTCTCAGCATTTGGAGCAATGTCCTGTTAAAGCGTTCAACTTGCCCATTTCCTTGGGGGTGATATGGTGTTGTCCGTGATCCAAGCACCCCACAATGTTTTCTTAACTGAGCAAATAGCTGATTCTCAAACTCACAAACCTTGGTCATGGTGTATTCGTGCTGGCAATCCAAATTTCAAGGTGAAATCATTGAAGATACGATCAGCAACAGTTTTGGCGGATTTGGATGTGGTGGCATAGGCCTGTGCAAAACGGGTGAAGTGATCCACAATTATCAATATATATTCATATCCACCCTTACATTTATCCAAGTGGACAAAAACAATCGACACGAGTTCGAAAGGTTGTGTAGTGACAATATTGGTGAGCGGCGCCCGTGTTTCTCTGCTAGGTATCTTCTGTTTCACGCAAGTACACAGGTTCTGGCCACATAGTGTTCAATTTCTTTCTGCATGAAAGGCCAAAAGAACCTATCTCTAATCAATGATGTTGTTCGGTCAATACCTTGATGACCCATCTCATCGTGCAATGCTTTTAGTGCTGTGGTCTTAAATTGCTCCGGTAATACAAGTTGGGTTTTGTTAGTTGTTATCCGGCGAAGGACACAATTTTTATCAATGCAGAGTCTTTCCCATTCACGTAGCAAGACATTTGGTGTGTACACTGAGGTCTTTAAGTTCTTTTCCAGATGGTCTCGTTTTGTAATTTCAACTGCAATACTGGGGCAATGACTCTGTCGTTCCTCTGTGCTTGTCTGAGGGCAGCCATTGAAAAAGGCTTTTGGTTTTCTTCAGCAAATTCAAAGCATTGCATTGAGGTTAAAGCTGAGCAAACCCATGTGGAGCATGAATCCTGCACCACAATAACTTGAGTTGTTGTTACTACACACTCTGATCCAATCTCTGTTATGCACTGTTCCATCATATCCTCGATATTGACAGGCATTCTTGACAAACTGTCTGCATCACCATTTTCTCTTCCTGGACGATATCGGATGGTAAAATGGAAGTCAGCGAGTTCTGCTACCCATCTACATCCAGTTGCATTGAGCTTTGCACTTGACAAGACATAGGTAAGTGGATTATTGTCAGTGAACACAGTGAATGTTGGGGCATAGTACAAATAATCCCTGAATTTTTCTGTGATGGCCCATTTTAATCCCAGAAATTCCAGCTTCCCGGAGTGGAGGTGGTAATTTTGCTCAGCAGCAGTCAAAGTGCGGGACCCATATGCTATTACGCGGAGTTTTCCCTCTTGTTTCTGATATAGAACTGCTCCAAGACCTTGATTCAAAGCATCCGTATGGAGAACAAATGGTTGTGAAAAGTCGGGGAAAGCAAGGATTGGCGGCTCAATCAGACAGTCTATCAAATGCTCCAAGATGCGTTGGTGAGTCTCATCCCACTCAATTGTGTTGTGTGACGGGACACCCATTTCCCTTTAAGGTAGCTCAAGTTGTTTTCACTCTGTTTTGGTGTCCACCGCTGTCCTGTGTTGTTCCCTTCAGCAGGTTATAGAGCGGCGCTGCTATACGGGAGAAGTCCTGTATATATTGTCTATAATAGCTTAGCAACCCTATAATGGTTCGCAGCTCTCCAACCGTACTTGGTCTTTTCTCCTTCAAGGCCCTGACCGCAACAGTGTCAGCTGGGTCAATTTTGCTACCCTCTGCTGAGACAATTCTTCCCAAGTAGCGAACCTCTTGTTTAAATAATTCACACTTACTGGGTTTTAATTTCACTCCGTAGTTTCTCAATAGCTGGAGCACTTTCCTGACATGAGAAACATGTGACTCAAAGGACTGACTGTACACAAGTGTGTCATCTAAATAGGGGACACAGAACTTGTCTCGTACTTCCTCCAAACATTCTTCCATACAGCGCTGAAAGGCGGCAGGTGCATTCATAAGTCCGAATGTGATCCTCACCCATTCGTACAGGCCCCATGGAGTCACAAATGCTGTCAAAGGTCGACTGCTCTCATCCATAAACCCTTGATGGTATGCCTTCCCTTGGTCTAGCACGGAAAACCATGAATTGCCACCAAGAATGTCAAGGATATCCTGCACTCTAGGAATTGATTGTCTATCAGGATGAGTCTTCTTGCTCACTGCCCTGTAATCAATACACAGACGCAAGCTCCCATCTTTTTTCCGGACACAAACAATTGGTGAGGCATATGGCGAGCATGATTTTGTCACCCAACCTTGTGCAATGAGATGTGCAGGTATTCCTTCATTTCTTGGTATAGGGGCTTTGGTACTGACAGGTAAGTGCGTGCAACTGGGTTTGTATCTTTTAAGGAAATGCACAACCTTAACTTCTCAATTTGTCCAATGTCATCATCTGATTGAGAGAAAGAAGCGCACTCTTCACGAAGCATGTTCTTTACCACTTCAATCTCTGGTTCTCTTAGGTGGCTTAGGTCGACCGGTGGATCCCATGGCCTTTCAGTACCTTGTTCAGTGTCTGCGTTCACTTGACCCACCTCCACCGGGGGTGAATTTTCCAACACTGAACAAGGATAAACAGCCTGGATTTCCTGTACTGTGCCCACCACGGTCCGACCGAACAGTTCAATGTCATGATCTGTGGGATTTTGCACTTCCAGAACAAAATAGGGTAACACGCCTTTTTTTATCGTCACCAAAGTCTCACAAAACTCAAGACCTTCAGGCCACTGTGGATTTATGCTGGGCTCAAAAAGGAGCGTTGCATCTCTTTGAAACGGCCCCGTTTTTACTTTACAGTCAATCTGAGCAGCGGAGTGTTTTGGCACAATAACTCTTTCTTTTGATGTTCTCACAGGCAGGTTGTATGACTGTTCAGCAGTCACAAGATCAATGAAGGTTGGAACACTTTCTTCCTTGAGACTTGGAAAATCTGCTTTTAATGTCTCATGGAACTGTTTTTTCTTTACTGTATCCCATTGCTCAGCCGTGTGGGTTTTTATTATGTGTTCAATTACGTTGTAGCCAAGAATGGGCTGTAAGAGTCTACCACCTTTCAGAACTAACATGGGGACCACAAATTTCTTGGCTTCAATGTCTTCAGCGGTAAGCTCTAGGGTGACTTCAATAAACCCTATGTAGGGCATCCTTTGACCGTTTGCTGCGGTAATGTTCAAATCATGAGGCATTTCAAGAAGCTCAGAAACATCTCTTACTTCTTCTCTTGGCAAATATTTTTTTTCCACTTTTCATCCACAATACAAACTTTAGAACCTGTATCCCACAGAGCTTGGATTTTGTGGCCCTGTATGTAGCATTCCACAATACACTGTTTTCCTACTAGTGCCACAATCTGAGTTTGACTGTCTTCTCCTTGGCGACCAGTGTGCTTTATCTTTGGGTGAGATTGCAGGTTACATTGCTGTTTATGTACTGACCAATGTTCAAGTTGGCAAATTTTTGAACAGTATGAGCTTTTCGTACACGGCGCACACTTTCTGAGCTACATCGGCCGTACCACAATTGGAACAACTTCGTTGGGACCTTATTCCGTTGCGGGCCACTCCCTGTCCCGTGGGGGTAGCCCTCTTCCGTTTAAAGGACCCGCCTTGTTCTGTCTCACTGTCCGAACTCGGCAACCGGCCAGAAAGTGTTCAGCACTGCCACATCTATAACAATGATTGCAATACTCACTCCCAATTTGTTGGCAGCCAATACATTTTCGTGGCCGTGAGCGGGTCATTATGGGGTAGTTAGGCTGTGGAACAAACCCTTGTTGAAACTTGCCGGTGTCTCCTCGTCCCGGTGCTCGGGGAGGCCAATAACTTTGTGATGGATATTGAAAATTCTGTACATTCTGTACTGGTACACATTCCTGCACAGCAGGGGTGGTCAGATACAGTGTCGGCAATAGGTTAGGTTGTTGGATTGATTCTCTTATCTGCGCCACTTCAACACTTATATTTTTCAATGTGGCAATTTCAGAGCGCATTTCTTTCAGTTCATTTAAAACATCAGACTGGATTTTGCTTGGATGTTCTGCGCTGTTTTTACCTCGCTTCTCAGTGGGTACGTCCGTGTACTAAGCCGAATGAACTGTTATCGGTCGCTGTTGGCTAAATACTTTTGTTTTGTCTCTCTGTTTCATTGGCACAGGCAATGTTGAGTTTCTCGAGAAGCTCCTCATCACTTGTTGTGGGTTGTTGCAGATATGGCTGGAGATCGCTCCTAATACTCTCACTCTGCAGCCCCGTGAGAACAGTATAGAGAAACATACTTTGCACTAGAATAGGGTCATATTGTAATCCACATTCTGATTCTTGGGATGCAAACAGAACTTTCTGTCTCAAGTCCAAAGCACGTATCAGAAAAGTTTGGGGTGTTTCTCGGTTACTTTGAGCCTCTGACGCGAGTTGTTTGTAAAGTTCTGTTGCCCCTTTTTCTTGGTAGTGTGATCAGAGGACTCTCCTCAAAACTGGCAAAGTGAGGTTGCTCTTCCCCTCCAGGTAGCTGCAAAGCTGTAACCCTGGTGCTATAGCTCTTATCACTGCTTCAACGACATCTAGTTCAGGAAACCCCTTTCCTATTGCCTGCTCAATTTGGTGCGCCAAACTAGAGAAAGTCAGTTTATCTTTTTGCCCAGGTTCACCAATCTGGCCAGAAATTTTCAATTCCCTTGCCCATTGTAGTGACATAGGCTGGGGGATCGGTTCTGCGTAAACGGCCTCGCGGTTCAAACTATTACCTTCCGCATTAGTCATTTTTGTCTCTTTATTAATTGGTGTTCCTTTCGCCTGTCGTGATATCGCCAATGCTATCTGTAATGCTTTGATTTCTTTTTCTAATCGATCCTCCTCTGAATGCTGAGTAACATGCTCTTCTGGAGGGTCTGGCTGTGGCACCTGTACAGGTGCCGAGTTTCGGGTTTGGATTCTTACACCTTGCTGCAACTCAGCGATCTTATCTTTTAATGCCAGCAATTCGGCCATGCCTTGATCTTCAAGTTCAGTTACCTCTGTTCTTTCTATATGCAATGTGATATAGGCGATAAGAGAGGAACGGCTTTTCTCTGACACAGTTTCCAGATCTAGACCAGCAATACATAGGAAATCACATACATCAATTAATTTTTCTTTTGTTAGGGTGTATAGTGCACCCCCAACTTCCAATTTCAAGTCCTCAAGCTCCGCGGATGCCATTTCACTCACTGACCCGTAGACGAAGTTGGTGTGGTGAAGTTAGTCCTCTGTGGGATGGATCATGCAGCTCTCCTGGTACCAGAGTTAACCTCAGACAGCGTGCAAGTCTCTTTTCCAACAAGCTTCGGACCACCACGCAGCTTTATCCACTCTGGCTGTAGATGTGTAAGGGTTGAATACTGATAAGGACGTCTACCAAGGGTAGTTGGACCTCATCAGATTCATCCCAGCGGTGCCTCCAAAATGTTACAGCCTGGATAAGAATGAAACGAATGAACACACGAACACAGATGCCTCCTCTTTCGTGGCTCAAGCAAGAATCCAACATTTATCCACTGGATATAACAATTGTTACAAAACAAACTTCAGTACACAGAATACAAACACAAAACTAAACAGTATTAACCTGGGCAACCTACTGCATCTCTAAAGGAACAATATTTTAGATAATAAACATCAATCTGACTTCAACTTTCTGTTCACAAAATGTCCGTTCACAAAAAGAGCACATACACGCACATACGGTACAACTTTCATTCACAATTGATTCCACACGTTATGGTCGCCGAGGGCGATTTTGGCCGACATGGCGCTAAGTATAAAAAGACGATTCGAACACACTCAAAACGTTGCTGTAATTCAAAACGAACTTTTTCTTTCTCTCCACGCTTATTCATGTCAATGAATGTTTTCAAAGATAGTTTCATACCTGGATAAGAATGAAACGAATGAACACACAAACACAGACGCCTTCTCTTTCGTGGCTCAAGCAAGAATGAGGCATCTGGCCGTGAGTTCCCGCGTTCTTCCTGTCCAGCAGACATAAACAATCGATCAGTCAGAGACCAAACTAGTTGATCGTCAAACCCATTGATTGTGACTAATACAACTCAATTATTATTGCACATGCACAGTTGTACATAAATAATCCTTCATTACACATACAGTACTTGTTTATAAGTCTAGGATACTTGGAAAATGTGTTTATTATTATTCCCACTACAATAGATTAGGTTACAGGACCTGGGATTTGTCTGTATTGTATAATAATAATAATAACAACAACAACAATAATAATAATAATAATATAAACATGCAGAGAAGTAAAAATGATCACCAATTGCCTACAAATGAAAACATAGTAATCAGTGTAATCTGTAGTAACACACAATAAATAGCACATAATCAATATATTTCCGCAGTTCTAGATCGTTAAGACCAAAAATTGTATAGTGCAACCTACATTGTATATAGTGGGCCCTGCCCTGGCTTGTTGTGTACAGAAAAGTTGCTAAATGCCTCTTGAATCCGTAGCCAGGTGTTTAATGAACTGCTGGGACGCCAGTTCATCTATACCCACTGCCATTTTTCAAAACTGCATTGACACATTTACCCTACACAGGAGTGAAAGGGTTAAAATAATTATTTTATTTATGTATTTATTTATTTTTTATTTTATGGACCTATTATTTTAATGGACCTATGCAGAGATGAAAGTTGGTAAAAGACATTTTTTATTAAATTAGACGAATAAAAATGACCCAAAACAATATGAATGAGCTCTGATCATGTGAGATGGTGGATTTATAACAGGATATATTGTATATCCGTAGAGAAGAGCATTGCTGAGAACCTTCACTTTTCTGAAATGTCGGAGGGCCAATATTTTCTCCTACAGCAACTTTATTCTTTTTTACACTGTGTGTTCCTTGCTTTGCGGCTACACTCGTCTGCCCAAAAAAAAAAAAAAGTTTTGTCACAATCAAGTGGCCAATACTGTGCTAAATACTGGTCTGTCAATGCTGCGCTATCGTTATCTTGGCACAGTAACTACGGTTCAATAGCTGTTAAAAAAGGAAGCAAATGCTGCACATACCATTTGTCCCAAGTTCTCCCTTCTGCCATTCTACAAGCCAGGTGAGTGCTCTTGCTTGGCTCCGTTTTTGTATCGAAAGCTCAGCTGGCCGTGTTGGAAAGCTCCCAGTGACCGCAAAGGGGCCGCCATGATTCATTCCTGCCCCCTGCGTGAGACGTTGAATGTTCCCAAGTTGATTGGCTGTCGAGACGCGACGGGACAAATGTTATTATGTTTTTAACTTCACGTGACATGTTGCTATGTGCACACCGAACGTGAACGAGGCAAAAAAGCGGAGAGTTTTGTATTGTAGTCAATGGAGTTCAAACGACTCGGCTCGAATGCGCGTCGGGCGACGCGATAGACGCGAATGGAGTGATGCGAATGGCCGCGTGCGGTCACAAGAAGCGAAATTTTGAGTTTGGCGTGAAGTTAAATTTTTTCATGTCACGACAGCCAATCAACTTCGGGAACATTCAGCGGCTCACGCAGGGGGCAGGAATGAATTATGGCGGCCGCTTTGCGGTCACCGGGAGCGATCCAACACGGCCAGCTGAGCTTTCAATACAAAACAGAGCCAAGCAAGAGCACTCACCTGGCTTGTAGAAAGGCGGAAGCGAGCACTTGGGACATCTGGTATGTGCAGCGTTTACTTCACTTAAACAGCTGTTGAACTGTAGTTACTGTACTAAGCTAACGATTGCGCAGCATTGTCAGCATAATATTTAGCACGGTCTTGGCCACTTGATTGCGACATTGAAACTTTTATTTTTTGGCAGGTGAGTATTGCCGCAAAGCGAGGGACACGCAGTGTAAAAAAAAAGAAGAATACAGGTACTGTCGGTGAAAATATTGGCTCTGTCACATCCCAGAAAAGAGAAAGTTCTGAGCAATGCTCTTCTTTCCAGATCTACCGTAAAAGTGCACAGCAAGCTCGCTCCACTCTCCTCCCCTCTCCACGCACGACAAAAAAGTACAACAGCGACAGAAAGCCCCGCGAATGAGCGTAGCGACGCAAATTTTTGCGTTCGGTGTGCACGTAGGAGAAATTACGTGACGCGCGGCGACTCGCGTCGCTCCATACGCGCCATCGTGCGAACTCCATTGACTACAATACAAAACTGTCCGCTTTTCTGGCTCAATCGCATTCGGTGTAAACCCAGCATATTAGTCAATTGAGCCAGAAGATTGCCATCTAGAGGCCTCACGGTGAACATGACATGACTGGATGCACGGCGCGGTGCTATATTGATCCACCATGTTTAACGTTGGAAATAGTTAAAATTATTGATAAAAAAAAAAAGAAAAAAAAAGAAAAACATGTTGCAGTCTCATGTAACGGGTCAGCTCATTGACTGGTGCAAATTACAATTTTAAAGATTTTTTTTTCTTTTCCTGTGGTTAAGATACCGAATCGTGCACTATTTGAGTTAAGACCACCCCAAGAAGGTCTTTCACTTAGATGAGCACCCTTTGGTGGTAGTCCCCCATTAATTAAATACACTTTTGCTTTAACTTTCTGGAAATCACTGCAAAGTCATCTGCTTGTTGGTAATGGCCACACACTGTGCACCAGTAAAGTTAAGGCTCCCTTGGTTTAAACTGCACAATCTTAACGTTAATTGGAGTAAATCAGCCATTGAGAATTGTGTTGAATTGAATACCTTTTGCCACATGAACTCCCTCTGGGTGACCGGGTCAACTTGTCGTTGAGGCAATTGAAGAGATTAATCTGAATAGAGTTCATCCTGAGTACCATGATTTGAGCAAGCTTTTTTGTATGAATAGGGCTTTTTCTAGGGACCTTCAAGAGCATGTCTGACACGTCTGCCTGGTGTTGCAATGCTTTGTTGAACCGGGTATTTGTAGAGATGGAGAAATGTGAATTCCATACCGCTTTAGTTAAGTTTCTGTGGTTCATTGTGGAGAAAGGCCAACCATGCGCTGATCAAGCCATAATCCAGGCTATGGCCATTAGGCCAACTCCTACATTAAGGAAACATAGCTTCCAATACAGCTAATTTTGGCTAAAGTGCCATTTATTTGGACCTCAGAAGGCAAAGCAGCTTTTAGCACACTTATACGAATGTTTTCAAGTCACGTTGGCCATTGTTTTTCACTCATTTCAACTGCTCCATAACTTATTGATCCTCCAAAAATATCAAGCCAGATGCCCTTTCCAGGATTTTCAATTCTCAGTTGTGTGATCCAGTGATGGAGACAATTATATTTGAAAGCCGGTGATCGGGGGTCTTCGGTGGGAGAGAAGGTTGACAATGGTGCCAATGGTGCCAAGACTGTACGCATCCCAATTGAATGTCCCAAACGCTCTTTGTTTCTGTGGAACTGCATCTAAAAGGTTCTGAGGTGGGCACATGTTCATGTTTGCAAACCAGTAATCAACCACACCTCCTTCCTCATGCATCAGAAATTCTAGTGGCCCAATATGAACGGCATAAGAAATTTTGTCACAGATCAATGGACGGATTGAGCAGACCAATCTGGAGGCTCTCTTCACTGTGTTTGATTATTTCTTTGATGCCCGTTATCTTGTCGCTGTCGAGTTCACTCCTGTAGGAAAGTGTGTCTTGTCTTCCATTTTGTCGCTCCTTCCCTAGTATTTTGTGTTTTAAATATCTGTTACCTATTTGTTACTTTGTATTGTCCTTTCGGTGGTGTTCCTAAGGTGAGACCCCGTCCTCCCTTTGTTGGACTTCCAGGACTTCCTTTTGTTTCATAGTGACCTTTATTTGTATGTAACAGTTTTCTGGTGCCAGGGTAATAAAAAAACTTTGTAATTTCATCTTGCCATGGAAGCGTCAGCTCCGCGAGATAGACCAACCTTTCTGTTTCAGAAAACTATTTCTGGCCAAATTGTTTTAGATATGATTTCTGCCATCCTCTGGTTTAGGATGATTTCTGCCATCCTCTGGTGTTGTTTGGTGTTCTTGAGGTTGGTGTTGTGTAAATGTAGGGAGTAGACCAGAGAATAAAACAACTTTTTTTCTTCTTGCCAACAGGAAATGGCTTCAAAACGAAAAGTGGGCTACAAGTGTCGCATCGCCACAGTTCTCATCCTCCTCCTGACAAGCATCACTGGGCTGATCACTGTTGCCATCATCCAGGGCAACTGGAGGTCCAAAGAGTATACCTTAGAGGTGGGAAGTGACAAACTAGCACGTTCTGTATGAACTTGTTAACATAAATGTTACAAGTGAGCTCACTGCATGAAGGATCTTGAAGGCTCTATTTTCACAGATGGCACATATGGAAATAAGATTGTGTACTGATACATGTGCAGGAACCTTTTTGGTAATTTTGTTTCATTGTTCTGAGTTCTGTTGAACCAAGGGTGGGTACTTTGACATGCCTACGTATCTGACAATATGGTGGCAAAATGTCATCTAAACTACTGTGCCCTTCCTGCTACAACCACATGTAAGTTTTGGCTAATCTAGTCTAGTGAGATTTTGGTGAATTCTGAGCATCAAAGATTCTGTAACCATTTTTTCTGTTTAAATCATCAATATTATTACTATCTTTACTATATTTTAAAATCACTACCTGTCAGTGAAACTACTGTGGGTGGGTTCAAGGGCTCTTATGCAGACACAAAGAGTTAAGGCAGAGTGCACAGTCAATTTCTACTTCACCATGCAGATCTATGATCTCTGTCGCCAAATTCACATTGTTTCCTTGTAGTTTCTTATGAATGTATGTTGCATGTTTTGAGGTTATGCTGCACTTACTTTTATCAGTTTCATATTCACTTGCACTGGTTAAGAAAATGAAGCCCTCAATCTGAAATTTTTAAATGCAGCCAGAATAAGTGTTCAAAAAACATTTCATACAAAACTTAATAAATCTTTGTGGTAAGGCTTTACAGTAATTCCATTCAACATCAGATCCCGGCTTAGGATGGTTGTGGATGCACAGTTGGTTGAGTGGCTAGTTGAGTGATCAATTGATCGGCAATTGGAGCTCCAGCTCTGATTGTCCATTACAGATGTGCCCTTGTTCAAGACTCTAATGTGCACAGCATTATACAGTGTTCACTTAACATTACAGTCATGATTTCACAATATAATATTTTGCAATTGTATTATCTTTTTATTTCATTCTATAACTAACAGCAAAGCACATTCAATATGTCATTCAGCGTACAATATCATTAAGTTCATTTGTTTTTCTCATCATTTCATTTCCTTTTTATGTCTTTGGATCCGTTGGTAAATTGGCTTGTCCATTGGTAATGCAATGGAGGTTTGAATCCTAGCTGCTAGTATACTTTGTTGGTACAATGTTTTTGGCCAAGATACAAAATGCATATCATTTTTACTAATATAATTGCATGTCATTTAAAATCCATCCATAATATTCAATATCATTTAATGTTGTTCAATGTAATTTTATGATTCAAAACATTCGCCAGTTTCCAGAGTATTCCAATATATTCCACATAATTTGACATGCAAACATATTTTTTTTCCATTTCTCAGTTTTTCACATGGCATGAGAAAATGAGTAACCCATCATTTCTATTACTGCAGTATGGTATAGTGATTGACTCAGGATCCTCTCGTTCCAACATCTATTTGTATGAGTGGCCGGGTGAGAAGGAGAATGAAACAGGAGTCGTGATGGAGAAATTGAACTGTAAAGTTTCTGGTGAGTCCAAAGATGTGTTATAAAAAGATTAATCATTCATCCAACCAATCTTACTTCCTTCCCTTCTTCACTCTATCCATCCATCCATCCTAAAGGTTGCTCATTTATCTCCAGATAAGTTTTTTTTTTTTTTTTCTTGTTGCTTGGTTCAGGGGTTGGCATTGTGAATTTGTGACGTCCTCTATGACTCTTGTGAAGCCCTTAGACACACTTGTTGATTAGGAGTTGTATAAAATAAATCTGACATTATTTATTTATTTAATTATATTTGTACATGTTTATTTATTTATTTATCCATCAAAATTGGAAATTAATTTTAACCTTCTACTTTTAGGTGTTCCAATCTCCGAAATGAAAATTAACTTGAAGAAAGATGAACAGACATGGAAAGGCTTCACAGATTGCATGAATAACATTTCTGCAGCCATTCCTGCTAAAAAACATAAAACAACACCTCTCTTCTTGGGAGCTACCGCTGGAATGAGACTCTTACAGTAAGTAAGCAAAGCAGCATTTTACAGTAATTTATTAGTATTGTCTTAGCTGAATTATTCAATGAATTGTAGGGTAAGAGCATTACTATTATCAATATACTTACAGCAGAAGTAACAGGTGGTACCACAAAGTCAGGGTGAAGACAGTAGCAATGAGACACTATAACAAAGACTATATAAAGTGGGCCCCCGGTTTATGAACCCCGTTTTACGTATTTTTCCTCTTACGCACAAACCTTTCGTCTTATGAACCATCCAACATGCCGGTCAGAGTGTCCATACTATTTTTTTCGCTTTGCTGCATCAACAAAAACAACTTTTCTCGCATGTCACGGAAACGCCGATATGCTATTGGTCTTATAAGGTCACAGTCACGGTCTCAGTCACGGAGATGCCGATATGCTATTGGTTAAGCTCACAGTCACAGTTTCAGACACGGAGATGCCGATATGCTATTGGCCGGCGTCATGTCAATCACAGAAATGCCAATATGCTATTGGCTGAACGCCTTCATCTAGCTTGATGGCACAGCTGGTCGGTGTGTTGTGAAGACTTTGCAAACTTTATCTGTTAGACATGGCTTCTAAAATTGCAAGTGGCGGTAAAGGAACAAGTAAGAGGATGACAAAAGAAACGAAGCAGGAGATAATAAAAAAAATACAAAGGAGGTGCACGCATAGTTAACCCTGCTAGTGAGTATGGCCGTAACCGCTCGGCAATATGTACAATTCTCAATAACAAGGAAGGTATGATAGCAAGCAAGTCTTCTAAGGGCAAGACTTTCCTTGTCAGGGGACGGACCTCGGTCGACAACAAAATGGAGAGGCTTCTTCTATTATGGATTAAAGAGAAGGAAATCGCCGGTGATATGTTCTTGTTTAAGAAAAGTTCTCGTTTAAGCAAAAAATAAAATAAACTCTTAGGGTTCGTCTCTGCTCCCCTCCGCCTCCACCCAGCACCAGCTCAAGTCACGTCGACCCAAAGGTAAATGTTATTTTTCCTTTGTATATTTATGTTATTAAATTTAACTGTACAGTAGATTATGTTACTAATTCTTAATATGTGTATACAGTCGTGATGTTTTTACCTAAGGTTTTTGCACGCGTTACACGCATTCACTAATTAACATAGGTTTTGATTGCCCGTCATTCGACCACTTCGAGTTATGAGCCTAGCTGCTGAACGGATTAATTTCGTAACACGGGGGCCCACTGCACTTCATTACATTTTTTATAATTGCATTAGTAATTTGCAAAATATAAAAATAATTGTTAAGCCACAGCTATCACCATACAATTCCATGAGGAACAATTTGTTGCTTGAATGTTCCTTTCACCTCTCTAAGAGTGAATTTTGTCTTAAGGACATTACCTTATCTCTATTGCCACAGAAAACGCAATAGTTCTGACAGGTAAGACTTGGAACACATCTTGATACACACCGATTGCGTGCGAGGCAATCTATTCTTGATCTGAAGACTCAAGGAGAGTAACGACCACTGATTGGATAAGGTCAAGATACTTTCCAGGAAAGCATAGTAAAAGTTATCATGACAGATATGCTGACCCCAAAGGAATTGAGTTTCCTATATAGATACAGCCGTTGGTGACACCTCCTGAATATCTCTGTGTTGGCAGAAAACTTCAGGATGGTGTCAAAGATGGCGCCCAGTTTTATGTACTCTTCAACCACATTCACTGGTTTCCCTTGGATGGTGGTGGTGACCGTATCATTGCAGATAGATCTTCTTGTGGAGAGAGCCAGTGGAGGTGGAGCAGAACTCATAAAAAGAGTTGTTGACCCAGACTTTCCTGAGAGTCATATTGGTCAGGAGGCCCAGGATCCACAGGATTATTTAGTCATCCAGGTGGAAATGGGATGAAAATTTATTAGCAGGAATGTTGGGCTGCATAGTGTAGAACACTGATGAAAAACTAGCAAACAATAACCTAGCAGAGGTATTCGGAAGGTCCATGTCTTTGTGAATGAAGTCCATCATGAAAAGATAAGACAAGCAAACTGGAGTGAATCCATCAAAATAAGACTACTCTTTTGATGTACTGTTTATTGATTTTCTCCATGACCTTTATTACAAAGGAGGTAAGGGCCACAGGGCGAAGATCATTAAGAACCTTTGGTTTTGAGGTTGGGGGTGACTGGTGTGTTTCCACAGGTAAGGAACAGGATGACTGTCAATTGAGTGTTGCAATAAAATCTGTAACAATTGCAAACTGCTCTCTGCCTCTCAGACATTACAAAATCCAACAGTATGTATTAGTTTCATAATTTCATATAGGCATACGGGGTTGATGGAGTGTGAAAAACAATGTGTCAGAAATGACAGAAAGTAGTACAAATACTTTTACCATTTTCTGACATTACTGACAGTCTAGTTTTATGTGCATCTGCTTTTGAGTGATATAATGATGTCGATGTATCAACCTGCAGAGGGCTATATGTCTGTTAATGATGAGTTCTGTTGCGTTGTGGCTTGTTTATTACCATGTTACAAGTGCAGTAAATACTAACTTTATATCTGTAACACTTATTGGTCAGGATATTATATAAAAAAAAAAAAAAAAAAAAACAGGAGAAAGAGCTCAAACAATTTTTAAACGAACAAAAATACGTCTGATGTGCTTGGTAACACGTTAATTAGAAATGCGTCATGGTCCCGCATTCATGCTGGATGACGCTTCTCACCTCACCAATCAGAAATAACGGGATAAATGCTCCAAGGTTGAGTAAGAGCACATTATCGGTCGACAAAATACGTTTCGGTGTTGATGGACATCATGTTGTGCTCTTGACTTGAGTTCTTGCAGCTGCGACCTGCCTTGCATCATCAATGCTCAAGTTGTGAATGAGCAAACTTTGGCTGTCTCAGTTCAGGACTGTAGTTAGCCCCTTGGGTACACAGGCAAACATATTTGGAGCACCCCTCCTCTGCTTGTTTTTGAAAAAATGCAAGTTATATGAGCAACATCAGACATGACTCACCACGTGCATGTCTGATGTCGATGACCGTAGTCCAAGGTCTGCTCAGAGTGTGTGTGAATGCTCAGATGCATCCAAAATTTGAATGAAAATTAGCTGTAATTATGTCAAGCAAATGTTTGTATGTTGTGATGTATTGAAACAGTTCACTGTTAAGAAGCTCCCTCAGATTTCTGAATCAGTTATTTGCCAATTCTCTCAAGGGTACCATCATCCTCCCATCTGTTAATGTACTTTGACATAGCACTCTGTGAGCATTCAGATTTAAAAACACATTTTTAAGGCCTTTTCTAGTTTTAAGATTGCTTCAATAATTATTTTTTGCACAACAGTTGAGTCAGCAATTATTGTAACAATTCTGAAGCCTACAAAGGGAGACTGAAACCATCTTAAGGCTCAGGAGGACACAGTTACACTCGCGGTAATTAGTTGTCAAGATTGGAAAACAGGACCCATGCGGTGTTTGACTTGTCGCAGTATTCTTGTGAAATACTGGATATTCCTTTGTGTTTCTGCCATTATCAAATTTGTAGCAAATAAAGACTTTAAATATTCTACTTTGTGCTTTGAGCTAATACAGTATTCGCTTTGACATAAAGACTTTAGATTTTCCCATGTTATTCAGTTTACTTGGCATCCACCTGTATACTGTAAACACTGTATCAATTTTGTGGTTAGTGGGGACCGGAAATCCCCCGCAATAAGTGAAAAACCGCGAAAAAAATATTCACGAAATTTTATGAGTCAAAATTACAAATCGCAGTTTAATATAACAAGAACATAATTTTATTTCTTTACTCTTAATTGAATATGAACGAAATAAAATAACACAATAACACAAAAAAATGAAACTATATATAAAGAAAAGGTTTGCACTCACCAAGACAAACGGCGGTCACCATCGATCAGTCTTTTCAACATCTCGCGATTTTTCTTGACCTCTTCATGCTCAAGCTTTCTCTTCACACTGAGATGTACAGTGCATCCACTCGGGTGCTCCCAAAAGTTTTTTTTTTAAATCAGTATAGCACATTGAAGAGCTCTCTTTACCTTTGAATTGAGATGTACAATGCTGCATATCCACTCGGGTGTCCCTAGAAGATTTTAAACGCACCGTAGCACATTGAGAAGCTCTCTTTACCTTCGAACTGAGATGTACAATGCTGTATATCCACTCGGGTGTCCCAAGAAGTTTTTAATAGCACCGTAGCACATGTGTTCAGCCGTCCGGACAGTGTCTCGTTGCTGCCTTGGTCAAACAATTGAAGTTTGCAAATCCAGTGTAGCTCCAAACACCAAATCGATCCTTTGCAAACAAAAGGCATGCCCAGCAGAACTATTTGCCAGGGTTAGCTCATGTCCCTGGTAGTCCAGTCAAAAATTAACCAAGTTGGGACAGGTTAGCTAATAGCTACACTACGCCTCTAAAGCAATCAGGCAAACCCAACACCGTGTAGCTTGCTTGTTGAGCATTGCACCGCCTTCCTGCAGTGAGCATCCACATGAGGCCTACCTCTAGATGGTGATCTTATGACTCAGTTGGCCATTACAACTGTCAAATAAATTATACAGGCCGCTCACATATCCATCTGCGCTTGCACAGAGGCCTGCAATTGTTGGCGCGAATGCCCTAGCGCCTTCGGGAGCCGGCATATTACATACAGACTGCACAAGTTAGCTGAAAAACTAATTGGCTAAAAACTCCAACTTAAAACTACAACACTAGAAGGAGCAAAACCAAATGGATATGACACAAAAAGAACAGAATATGGAGAATAATTATATAAATTCAAAAAATACATATAATATATATATTTAGTATAAATGAATTTGAAATGATATTGACTTTCATTTTAGTTATTACAATTATTATAGTTTACTATGATAATGATGTCAGCTTATGTTAGGCCAGCAGGGAAGGCCTTGCTGGCCCTGACGGTCCACCACGGCCGAAGTAAGGAAATGCATAATAACTTACTTGCGCTAGCTCCAAAAAATTCCAAACTCAAAGACCACTGAAGAAATATGACAGAAAATTTGTCACGACCATTGAAAAAATATGACTGAAAATTTGTCAGAAAAGCATCAGCACATTGATCATGCTCCATGCCAAATCCTGTGACTTTTAAATAATGGGATTAGCTTACATGGCACTACAAAATCAGTTATTGTTGAACTATAAGTTGCAGTCTAGTCCTGAAGATGTTTCCAAGAATTATTCATTGTAGTGGTAGCGCCAATGTTTTTTTTGTTTGTTTTGTTTTTCGTAAAACACCATGATAACAAGGTGTGGTCGATAACAAGGTTGGTCAGTTGCTTGCCACCATTTCATATATATATATATATATATATACAGTGTGTATATATATATATATATATATATATATATATATATATATATATATATATATACATATATTTTTTTTGTCTATGTTGTCAGAGAGAAGGATGCACAAAGGGCTAGTGAAGTCCTGGATAGTCTGAAACAATATCTCCAATCTCTGCCATTTGACTTCCAAAATGCATCTGTCATTACTGGTCAGGAGGAAGGACTCTATGGATGGATTACTGTCAACTACTTGCTGGGAAACTTTCTTGAGGTAAAACAAACCAAGCATGACAACAACTCTAAAACATGTCTCACAAACTTTTTTAAATGTCACATTTTCACTGACAGCAAAGTGTTGCCAAAGCCACATTGTGTGTGTGTGTGTGTGTGTGTGTGTGTGTGTGTGTGTGTGTGTGTGTGTGTGTGAGTGAGTGTAGTTTGTAAGCATGTATGAATGACATTTTTTTTTTCTGTCAATGTTTATTTGAAGTTTCCTTTTTAAAAATACGGTCCTAACAACAGGAAAAACACTGCAACAACATTAAAATGAAAATAAATACAGTGGTACCTCGGTACTCGACCGCCTCTATACTCGACCAAATCGGTGCTCGACCAAAAAATTCAAGTAGGTAATGCATCGGACCTCGAACAGATTTTCGGTTCTCGACTAGCCGAGCCGACCCGAACGCGCTCCTCGGCCCTTCTCGGCCAGCGGGTAAGCGCCAGTTCAACTCAGACCGCCAGCGGAGTAAGACGTTTGTTCGAGTATTTCTTCCCGGATTTAAACTTTTTCGTGTTGCTCTAGCCCTTAATAATGGGTCCAAAGAAAGACAGTGATAAGGGGAAGGCAAAGAGGAAAACAATGAGGACCACTATTGAACCGAAGAAGGAAATTATAGCAAAATATGAACGCGGTGTACGAGTGTCCGACCTCGCGTCGCAGTTAGCTAGCGTGTTCATGGAAGGAGTAACTCCCTCGTCGGCCCAGGACGAAAGTTCGGTTCGTGTGGCGTTGAGCGTTATGTCCTCGGACGTTCCCGTCTGGTTCGAGATCACAGGCGGTAACTATGACAGCCGCTTCGACGTCTGGTTCGAGATCACAGGCGGAAACTACGACAGCCGCTTCGACGTGGGTAAGGCCAGCGGAACCCTAATTGTGGCCAGGCCGCTGGACGCCGAGCAGAAGTCCAACTACAACCTGACCGTGGAGGCCACTGACGGGACCAGGAGCGTTAGCACGCAGAATACCCTGACCTGTTTGCGCTCATTCTGGTGCTCCTGCTAACCGGCCTGCTTGCTTTCGGCGTGAGCGAATCTGCGCTGGTCAACAAGATCTTCACCGGCATCAATCTGGTGGTGCTGGGCTTCGTCATCATCTCGGATTTGCTCCGTTTGGCCTCGCCGGCATCCTGTCTGGTGCCGCCACCTGCTTCTACGCCTTGGTTGGCTTTGACTGCATCGCTACCACAAGCATGTCTAATTATTCAGTACTACCACATACATAAGATGGCGGCGCGTGTATACGCAGCGGCCACTCGCTCTCCCGACAATGCGTTGTCTTGTGTACATGTAAAACGCAGAGGATAGTGAGAAACGCTATTTCGATTCCTTTGTATGTTAAGCACATGTGAAGAAATTGACAATAAACTTGACTTTGACTTTGACACATACTTTCCATTATTTCTTATGGGAAAATTGGTTTTGGTGTTCGAACAAATCGGTGCTCGACCACCACCTCAGAACGGATTATGGTCGAGTACCGAGGTACCACTGTACTAATAAATAACAACACAAAACAGTGATCCCTCGTTTTTCTCGGTTATTGGGGACCATAACCCGATGAAATTTCTATGTATGAGTATGTGGATACCTGAATTTTTTTAACGTGTTTTTGGACATGCATGTTTTTGGAATGTGTGAAGAAATTGGAGAAAAGTCATCAGGCACAGGGAGAATATGCAAGCTCCACACAGAAAGGTTGGAGGTGAAAGTGAATCTATGAATTCTGCACTGTAATGCGGCCTCATCAAGGGACACTGTATTTGAATACAGGTTTAACATTTTGATGTGTTATGTTGGTATTGTAGTGATTTGTTCAATAAATATTGCAGAAATAATAATACAATACCGTATCTGCTGTGTGGATGTACGTTGTACGTTTATTGAATCAAGCTGTTCAGCTAGTAAAGCAACCAACATTGACTAACCATGTGGGTAAACTGTTTTTTTTTTTTTCCCTAATTATGTTTTGCAAAGCCCCTCCAAGGAAAGAGATAACATTTTGCGGCTCCACCCCCACCCCCCGCCCCCAACTTGCCGCAGTGACTGCAAATATGATCTTTTTTTTTTTTGTATAATGTGGCATAACTAGGGGACGTGTAGTTGAGTGACGCTACTTTCCCTTCCAAAAGCCGATGAAACAACCCGAAATGGCCAACATTTCAGGAACTACATCATGACTTTTATTTGAACTTTGTGAAGGAAGTGATTTTGACACCAGAGAACAGACATTATTTTGATTAGCGTTTCCCCATCACCTGTTTGAGCTTTTATTTTGGTACTTTGTGAGGAGCGCACTTTTTGAATCTTGAGAACAGACTTTATTTCGATTCTTTCCTTTTGACCACCTGTTGATTTTCTATTGTTCTTTTGAACTTTGTTGAACTAAATAAATCGTAATGTGTGATAGCATTACCTCTGTGACCTCCGCCTGCCCTGTATGGTCTGACTCTCACTGGCATTCATTGAAATTCCAACACACTACTTAACTTTTCTTACCGACATACTTAATTTTGTGTTTGCAGAAAAGTGTATGGAACACCTATATTCGTCCACAGACTTCAAAGACTGTGGGCTCAATGGATCTTGGCGGTGCATCAACACAAATTGCCTTTGTGGTTGATGAAGAGCTCAGTGGGCCTGACTACATGCGCATCAAGCTGTATGGCTACCCTTACAATGTTTACACTCACAGTTTCCTCTGCTATGGGAAGAATGAAGCTGAGAAGAGGGTTCTTGACAAAGTCATTCAGGTATATCGACTAGTCTGTAATCTCCAGCTTAAAACCAGCAGTGTTTATGCTGGTACAAAGCAAAATTCAGTATTTTCATGTGTATTTTCAGTATTTTCAGATTGACTGCAAAAGATATATGCTCCTATGCTGTCAACTGACATGTTCAAGAATGCAATATATCATTAAGGATAATGATCACACTTCAAGTATAAACCATGCAGTGGTGGGACCGTCAGGGCCAGCAAGGCCTTCTCTACTAGCCTAAAATAACCTGATATTATCATAACTATAATAAACTATAATAGTTATTATACCTATGATAAAAGTCAATATAATTTTACATTTATTTTTGCTAAAGATAAATATATTTTACATATAAAAATATTTTCCATGTTCTGTTCTTTTCGTGTCATTTTATATCCATTTGGTTATGCTCCTTGCAGGGCTGTAGTTTAATGTGAGAGTTTTTAGCCAATTAGAATTCAGCTAACTTGTGTCGCTATCCTGTGTGAAATCTGCCTTTGCCAGAAGCCAGGGTATTCACATCAACACGGTGCTGGCTTCTGCGCAAGCCAAGATAGATGTGTCAGTGGCTCTAATGCTTAATAGACAGCTGTAATAGTCAATCGAGCCAGAAGTTCGACATCTAGAGGCCTCATGTAGAACATGACTGGATGCTCACTGCACGAAGGCGGTGCTATATTGTTTAACGTTTAACGTTGGAAGTACTTAAGTAAAGTTATTGGAAAAAAAAAAAATAGAAAAAAAAATGTTGTTCAACCGTAAGCTATTGACAACCATGAGGCATAGCGTGCATCAAAGCCAGACCCTCGGACATTTAGTAGAAAATTCAAATCTACTCGCTTTATTTTTATTTTTTTTACACAATGGCTAAAGAAGAACAAAACGGAAATTGGACCGACACGACTTTCAGCATTGGTGTCCATGTCAATAAGGATTTATTATTGGAAAGTAAATACAGAAATGCTACAAGACAGTCATTAAAGTCTTTCTGAGGAAAGAAAGAATTGATTTTGTATTGAAAGAAATGTGTGACACGCGTTTTGGTGATTCAAGCATTTGATTTTTTTTTCATTTTTAATGTTTTATTTTGTTCACATTCAAAGAGCGGTAAAGAAATACAATTATGTTCTTATATTAAATTGCGATTTGTAATTTAGCGCACAATCTTTTTGAGGCTTGCCTGCTTTTGGTGTCACATTTTGTTTGGGTTTTTCCTGTTGTGTCTTTATTTTGTGGTGTTTGACTTATTTTGCTTTTGGGTTCCTGTTATTTTTTCCCTGGCGTCTGTCATTAGTGTAATTTGTGTCACCTGTCATGAGCGTGTTCCAGCTCTAGTGTAGCATGTTTTGCCCAGCTTCTGTGAGTAATAAATCGTTATATTGAGCTCATCTCATCTTGACGCCCTGCATTTTGGATCCACCTTCCCACATCCGTCGCCAACATGCCCGCACCGACATAACACTTGGTGGACTTCATAAAACTTTGTAGACAAATAATTTAAAATTATTAATTAGGTTCTGGCAGTATCACATATGATGATAAGTTTCAATTGCCGATGCACGTTAATTGATGTTGAAATACTCTGGAAAATAGTCTGTGTAGCACAGTAATGTGTGCGTGTGCTTCTGAGGGGGCCGAATCACTGAAGGCCTAAGTATTGAACGCATGGACCGCCACTGAAACTATGTATCTTTAGTCTAGAAGAAACTTCTTGTTGCATTACACGTTTCTTGAAACAATCATCAAAATGAGAACGAAGGTGTGGCACATGTTGACACGCATTGTTGGGCAAGTTACTTAAACTGTAATGCATTGTTGATTATTACTGTCATTTCAAAGTTACTACTAACATGACAATATTACTGTATTTGAAATGCAAGGCATTACTCTACTATTGAGTTAGTTTTATATTACTCTCCCAACATAACTGGAAATATGGATTTGCCATTCTGAATGTTTGCAATTGGCTGAGAACCAGTTCAGGCGGTCCCCCGCCAAGTGCCTGAACTCAGCTGGGATAGGCACCAGCAAGCCTGCAACCCTTTTGAGGATAAGCAGCCATAGATAATGGATGGATGGATAGCATTCTAAATGAATCTAAATTATTACGCTCATTACACATGCCTAAAGACAGCCTAAAAAAGCCTAAAAACGGTACAAATAATTTAAACTGTATTTTATGGTAAACCTTTAAAAAACAAGGTACAAAGTTGTTGTTGGTGGGTTTTTTTTTTTTTTAATTCTTTTATGACTTATGCTTCACAGCATAGTGATGCCAAAACAAACAGCAGTCACAATCGATCAGTCTTTTCAATACCTCCCGATTTTTTTTTCCTCTCCCTCTTCATTGTGGAGCTCTCTTTTTCCCCTTACAATACTGTATATCCACTCGGGTGTCTCCAAAGGTTTTTAAAAGCACCGTAGCGCTTTTGTCCAGCTATGCGTTGGTGTCTCATTGCTGTCTTGGTTAAACAATTTAAGTTTGCAAATCCAATGTGGCTTCAAACACTAAATCGCGAACAAGCGGAACAATTTGCCAGGGTTACAGCCCCTGATAGCACAACCTGAAAAATGGCAAAGACAAGCTCACGCCTCTGATAGCCGAGCCAGAAAAATGGCCACTCATAGTTCGTTGATTGGAAGTGGTAGACAAAACACAATCCCCCCGCCTGAGATGGGTTAGCTAATAGCTACACTACACCGTTAACGCAGATCAGCCAAGCTACCACTATTGCGTAGCTTGTTTGCTGAGGATAGCACCGCCTTCCTGCAGTGAACATTCGTACGTCGCATTAAATGTGAGGCCTATTCATGGTGATTTTATGACTCGATTGACTATTAGTGCTCTGTTAATGACTACAGATTATCTCTAATGGCAGTATGAGGCGATTCCCTAACCCTACAGAAGTTGCACATATTGCCCAACTTCTCCAGGATGGCAAATCCACACGTGCTGCAGCAAGAAGGTTTGATGTGTCCCCCAGCACAATATCCAGAACATGGAGGAGATTTCTGGAGACTGGTGGTTATTCTCAGAGAGCTGGACAGGGCCGTAGAAGGTCCTCAACCCCTCAACAGGACCGATACCTGCTCTTTTGTGCAAGGCAGAACAGGCTGAGCACTGCTCGTGCCGTACAGAATGATCTCCAGAGGGCCACTAGTGTGAATGTCTCTACCCAAAAAATCAGGAACAGACTTCATGAAGGTGGCCTGAGGGCCCGATGTCCTGTAGTGGGCCCTGTGCTCACTACCCAGCACGATGAAGCTCGACTGGCATTTGCTCAAGAACACCAGAATTGGCAAGTGCGCCACTAGCGCCCTGTACTTTTCACAGACGAGAGCAGGTTCATCCTGAGCACATGTGATAGATGTGAAAGAGTCGGGAGAAGACAAGGAGAACATTATGCTGCCTGCAACGTCATTCAACATAACAGGTTTGGTGGTGGGTCAGTGATGGTCTGGGGAGGCATATCCATGGAGGGACGCACAGACCTCCACTGCCTAGAAAATGGTGCTCTGACTGCCATAAGGTATCGAGATGAAATCCTTGAACCCATTGTCAGACCCCACAATGGTGCAGTAGGTCCTAGTTTCCTCCTAACGCGTGACAATGCCTGGCCTCACGTGGCAAGAGTATGCAGGCAGTACCTGGAGGATAAAGGAATTGAAACGATTAAATGGCCTTGATAATCTCCTGACTTAAACCCATCTCTGGGACATTATGTTTCAGTCCATTAGGCGCTGCCAGGTTGCTCCTCAGACTGTACTGGGATGCCCTCACACAGATCTGGGAGGAAATGCCACAAGACACCATCCGTCATCTCATTAGGAGCATGCCGTGACGTTGTCAAGCATGCATACAAGCTCGAGGGGGCCACAAAAGATAATGAAAAACATTTTGAGTTGCAGAAATTATGTTTTGTAAAAAATGGACTAGCCTGCCACATCTTCATTTCACTCTGATTTTATAGTGTCTACACAATTGAGCCCTATGTAGGCTGAAAACTTTTATTTCCACTAATAGACATGGCATCTTTTTGTCGTTGTTTGTATAGATATCCAACCTCATATTGAGATCAAATGTATCTAATGTGTTTCTTTAAAGTGCCCCTTAAAAGTTTGTGAGTAGTTTATACATTATATATATATATATATATATATATATATATATATATATATATATATATATATATATGCGGCGTGCATATGCGGGAATTGGCAAAAGAGGTTTAAAATGAGCTTATACGTGACCAGTTTATTCAAGCCCTCAGACCAGATGATCTGCGCGTACACATGCAGCTTGCACACCCTTCAAGGGGGACACCGCAGATTTCAACCTTCCCCATTGTGACAGAGCAAAGAGCACGTCCTCTTGTCTGCCAGGCGTGCGTGATGCCAGGGCCTCTGTGTCGACACTGCCCAAAGGTGTTAAACCAGCAGGGAAATGGGAAAGGGTCTGTGTAGCCCGGGGAACAAGGACCCCTCCAATATTTTCCGGGAGATGCAGCCTGCAGACAGCGGAGCTGTGTGCGGGGACACACACATTCCGAGTGGGCCCCTTGTAATGGTGGGTTGGACTGATGTGTCATGTGTGGATCCAGATTGGGGACATGTCCTGCACAGCCCTGGTGGACAATGGGTCTTCTGCTACGATCGTGAGACCTGACGTCTTTCCAGCAGGAACCGTCTTAACCGTCAACTGTCACAAAACTGAAGACAGTGACTGGTGAAACAGCCCAGATGAAGGGCAGGGGGAAATTTGAGTTTGCCATGAGGGATATGTCAACAACTCACTCAGCATGGGTGGCTGAAGTGAGTGACCCCTGCATACTAGGAAGAGACTTTTTGAAGGCTGCTGGACATGGACATGTGTGTTGGACATGGGGGCTAGGGTACTCATCCTTCCAAATGAAGGCGAGATCAGAAGCAGCTGAAGAGCTTCTTGGGACTGGCCTCCTACTACAGGCAGTTTGTGAAGGAGTTTTCCTGCATTGGGGCACCCCTGTTTTACCTTCTCCAGAGTAATGAAACCTTCATTTGGACGCCAGCCTTCCAGGAGGCATTCTCCTGCCTCAAGAAGGCTCTCATGAATGCTCCTGTCCTTGCCCCACCCGATCCAACATTGGCTTTTGTGCTGAACACGGACGCTAGCAACACTGGCATAGGGCAGTGTTGTTGTAGGCGGGCCCGGAGAGTGTGCGAGTGGTGGCCTACTTCAGCCGCATCTTCAATAAAAGCGAATGGCGCGATTGCATGACAAGGCGTGAGCTGCTAGCAGTTGTTCTGGCTGCTCGCCACTTTAAATACTACCTATATGGAGTGCCCATCACCATAAGAATGGACCACACTGCCCTGCAGTGGTTGATGTCATTCAAGGAGCCAGAGGGTCAAGTAGCGCGTTGGCTGGAGGCATTCCATTTCACAGTGGTGCATCGGGCTGGGGCTCAGCATGCTAATGCTGATGCTCTTTCGCGGTGACCGTGTGCTGCTGATGGCTGCAGCGACTGTGACCGGCGGGATGCCAGAGAGTTGGAGCTGCGGGGAGAGGACACTGCTGTTGGGCATTCTTGCTGCATCTTGGAGGCCACGAACATCGACGACTGCGCAGTCAAGCAGGAAGAGAACCACGATCTCAAGCCAGTGCTCCAGGATGGCAAGAGGCCACCCTGGGAAGCCGTGTTGGGGCTCTCTGTGGGCACCAAAGGTTTATGGAGCAAGTTTGCTGTATTGCGCTAGCAGGATGGCGTGTTGCAGTGGGTGTGGAAAGAGCTGACCACTGGAGAGGAGAGATGGCAGTTAGTGGTCCCCAGAACTCTGAGAGCGGTGGTGCTGGAAGTTTGCCATGGCGGCGCTGGCTCAGGACACTTTGGTAGCACAAAGACCCTTCGAAGGCTTGCGGCAAAGGTTCTACTGGGGCCAGCATCGACGGGATGTGGAGGACTTTTGCAGGCGGTGTGACCCTGCGTCATACAAAGAACTCCAAGACCAGTCACATGCGCTGTTACAACAGCAGGGGGTGGGAGCGCCCAGGGAAAAAGTGGCGTCCTTTTGCCCTGTCGTTGTTTGGTGGAGATCATTGGTCCTTTTCCTGTGACGGACAGAGGGAACCGGTATGTGCTCTGTGCAATGGACTATTTTACAAAGTGGCCGGAGGCATACGCAACGCCAGACCAAGAAGCGGATACAGTGGCCGATGCTCTATTGGAAGGCATGTTCAATCGGTTTGGGGCTGCGGATATTCTTCACATCGATCAGGGCAGGAATTTGGAGACTAAGGTTTTTGTGTCAGCGCTTGGGCATACAAAAAACACGCACTACCCCTTTGCATCCGCAAAGCAATGGTCTGGTGGAATGTTTTAATCGCACCTTACAGCAACAGCTAGCCATCCTGACTGCTGATCACCAGCGGGACTGGGACCAGCATGTCCCGCTGGTACTGATGGATTATCGGTTGGCTGTTCAAAGTTCCACATGCTGCATTCCTGCTCTGCTGAAGCTGGGTCGGGAGATCAGGACACCAGCGGAGTTGGCATTTGACCGGCTGGGGTTGGAGTATGCCTGAACTAACAAACATTTAACGAGCACTTTAAAGAAACACATTAGATACATTTGATCTCAATATGAGGTTGGATATCTATACAAATAACGACAGGGCAAAAAGATGCCATGTCTTTTAATGGAAATAAAAGTTTTCAGCCTACATAGGGCTCAATTGTGTAGACACCATAAAATCATAGTGAAATGAAGATGTGGCAGGCTAGTCCATTTTTTACAAAACATAATTTCTGTAACTCAAAATGTTTTTCATTATCTTTTGTGGCCCCCTCGAGCTTGTATGCATGCTTGACAACGTCGCGGCATGCTCCTAATGAGATGACGGATGGTGTCTTGTGGCATTTCCTCCCAGATCTGTGTGAGGGCATCCAGGATCGACTAGAGGCAGCACATGCGTTCGGCCGAAACCAGCTGGAGAAGGCTGATGTGTGTCAAAAGAGGAACTACAATGTGCGGAGCAAGGGGCAGGATTTTCAGCTGGGTGACCTAGTTTGGATGTATACACCTAAACGGAAAACGGGACGTTGCCCCGAGTTAGACTATCACTGGGATGGACCGTGTAGGGTGCTTGAGCGGGTGAGGGAGGTGGTTTATCGAGTGACGGTGCCCGAGAGGTAGAAGGTTGCCCTACACTGGGACAGGTAGGCTCCGTACCAGGGCAGCGGAGTCCCTGTGTTCGAGGCGGAGTCAGCTGTGAATGACAGCGAGATTCGCACAGGGGACTCGTGGTCCCCGCATCAAACCAGCGCTGCTTCCGTTCAGCCACTTGCAGATGAACTCAGCCCTGACTGTGGCCGCCCCCAGAGACAGAGGTGGCAACCCTGGCAACTAGAGAATTTTTTTTTTTTTCACCCCTCGGGGAGAGGGGCTTCAGAAAGAGGAGGACAGTGTAATGTCCATGTATTCTTTTTCAGTTGCGAATTGATGGGGAGGAGTCACTGTTCTTGGGGAGGTCAAAAAAGGGGGATGTGTTTGTTTTCATGTTTGAGTTGGCGTGAGTTGTGGCCAACAACAGCTCGTTCTAGGGGTTCCTTACCGCATTATACAAGCTGAAAATAAAAGTGATGGAGCCAAGCTGACGGTTGTGTGCATCCTTAATTGCAGCAGGGTCATCACTATATGACATGAGTGAAGTGGACGTTGCTGCAGAGCATGTTAGTTCAGTGCTAAGCATTGAAGAAATTACTTCTGGGAGTACAGATGCCACAGTGAGGACGACACAATCCTTTTTTTTTAAACCAGTTTGGAGCTGATTTGTGAGACCTGTAGGATGCCGCTGATTGGTGAGCTTGAAAGATTAAAAAAAAAAAAAAAAGTTTAAACAATCCTGAAATCACATCATCCGAGGTTCCAGATTTTGGTCTCAAATTGATATACAGTATATTGTTCAATTGTAAGGTGCAGTTTGGGTATCAAAGCAGTGAGCAGATCTGCCTTTAAACCTTTACTGGGAACAGCGGCCGCTTTCAGTCGATAATCTGAACAAGCAAAACGGCCGAAAGTGTCCGCAACAGCCATTGCTTAAATTGTAACGCACCCTGAAATTTCTCTAAAATCGTGTAAATTCTTTCCTGTTCAGGACTTAAAAATAGAGAAATGTGTGCCTAATAAAGGTTGTTTTTGCCTCTTTAGACTATCGTCCGAAAGCAGTTGTGCCAAGTAAAAGGTTAAATGCTATTTTCCCTGTGTTTTCAGATAAACATATTACTTCCTGTTGCATGTCGCTTTTTCTTGAAACAATTAGAATGTGAAAGAGTATGTACATCTGAGGGTTGTTGGATCTTTCACATTTCATTTAGTTATGATTGCAGACCCAGTTGAATAATCCTGTATTGTTTATATACCTTTGTGAAAGCTTCCTGCGCATTTGGGTATGAGCCAGGATATAGACATGTGCACACGTTCAATGCGTCATCAACACTTCAAAGATGTACTATTACCAAATTGTCTAATGCAGTTCACAAGCCAATTGCCCAAAACAGAGATCTCTGGATCATTCCCGTGTCACTGTGAGAATAATGCTGGTTTGTCTTCCGCTACCACCTTTTGTATTTGCCGGTACACCAAAAGGGGTGGTCCCATGGCCAGGTCAGCATGTTGACTTGTTTTCGATCCTATGCTGCCCCCTTTCAGGTTGAGGGTTCGGATTCTGCCACCTCCGCACCTTGGCGAACACTCCTGAAGATACATTGGAGTCCCCCACAGTCCGAGACCTGTGGGCGTCATTTGACTGATATGTGTATTCGAGGTTGAGAATGAAACATGTGTGCGCAGTGGAGACGATTTCCTTTACTTCTAGGTGTTGTTGCATCTGTCACAGCAGGAATGCCCCCTGGGGGGTGACCAGACCACAATGCCCAACTGATCTTATTACAAGTGTGAAGAAGAAGCTACCAATCTATATTACACTATATATCTCCAGAGAAAGTTAAATCAAGCTTCATTATCATATATAAAATTATGCAAATCCCTTCAGGGTGTATATGTACCTTATGTGATAGGTCAAATGAAGTCTTAAGTTTAATTATTAGCAACAATGCTTGTACTTTTGAACGTCAACTTGAAAGAATACATCTCTACACCATTACCTTCTCATGTCATCATACAAGTGTATGGTCCCCTTTAATTTTTTTCTGACCAGTCTTCTTTCCTTTAATGCTGCAGGAATCCTCGGACAAAGCCTACATTAATAACCCCTGCTACCCCACTGGCGTGAACATAACTATACCAGCCTCAGTCATTTATGACACAGAGTGCACTAAGAAAACAAAAAATTACAGATCAGATCAACAATACCTCATCTTGGGATCGGGCAACTCAGACAAATGTGAGAGGATAATCAAATCCATATTTGATTTCACTACTTGTTCCTCAGATTACTGTTCCTTCAATGGGGTTGAGCAGCCACCAGTCAGTGGAGAATTTATGGTAATACAAAGAACTCATTCGCATGTATGTAGACCTTTATTGATAAAATGTCAAATTTGATGTTGTTAATTGTGTCTTCAAGGCATATGCAGGCTATTTCTATGTAGCTAGAGCTTTGTTGATGAAGGAAGCAACCAGCACCATCAGGCCATCAGAGTATGATGAATTCAATGCATCAATCGTTGAATTATGCAACGCACCTTGGAGTGAGGTAAGCCCTTTAAACTGCTCCACCATCAGAAAAACAAGCTAGATGGAGAATTTTGTAAAATGATGAGAAAATCATTTTGATTTGATTTCATTTGGTTATTTGTTCATTTCTTTATTTCATAGTACTTACAACGTTGATCCATTCTTAAGACACGGTGTTACCCGCATTTTAGTGTTGGAACACCTTACAAATAATAAATAACGATGAATAAATAAATAAAATAAATAGATTACGCTATATGTACTGTACTGTAAAGTGTCGTACTATAATAAAATGTATCATATGACATAAAAACCACATGAATTAAAGTAAAGTAAAAATTTAGTATTGTTTAATTTAAAAAAAGGTGAATTCCTTACCTTACCTTGGAGAAGCTGGAGAAGCAAGAGGCAGCTGAGGTTCATTGGTTGATAGTAGCCACGGTCGAATGACTAAGGCCAAGCGATCGGCCAATGTTCATTGCCGTTTCACCGTTTTTAGACCACTTAATATATCTGACTTCACTTCCATGGTGATGGCCTTTCTTTTCTTTGATGCACTACCATCAGAAGAATCTGCCCTATGCTTTGGAGCCCTAATGAAGGGCAAAAAGTTAAAAAAAAAAAAAGATCAAACATGTAAGAGAGAGAAAAGAGAAACACAACCTGAGAGATGCCATCTTCCTCACCGCAAGCACCACAAAGCGTAGTGGTTCGCAGTAGTAGTTTGCAATTGTTTACATCACAGTTCATGTTGTTTTATGGCACGTTCATAAGCATGTTCGTAACCACGAAATATCATAAGTCGGGACTGTCATAACACGAGGACCCCCTGTATAATTAGAATTACATCTCCAGGATGCTAAATTCACTATGGCTATGTCAGCCACATACGCCAAATTAGAATAAATGGTAACACGCTCACCTGTTTCTAAGCACAGTGCATGCACCATGGCAGCTTGTGTAGAAGGGTTTTCGACCAGTGGTTCAAGCACCCTGGTTTTCCAAACAGTTCCCACTAGCTTGACTACCACTACACCTGCACGGAGGGAACCAGTGGTTGCGCCAATAGTAGTCATCGGTGAAGTGGATCTGGCCTTCCTGTATAGGAGAGACATACGTGTCTTAAGCAAAAGGGTTCACCATAATCCGATACCCAATTAGCCATGTTTAGTCAATGTCACATTTGTTGTGTGTGGGTGCTGTTACCAAGGTGATCAATCAATTTCTGCACAGTGGAGACACAGTGAATGATGTTGAAGCAACAAATTAAGTTACTGAGGGAGTCGTCAAAATTACGAAATAAGTGAGTTGTCAAAATGATGAATGGGAAGCCCATCACCAACCAAATGGACAATTTTCCTTCAGTAGGCTGCATGTGCAATGCATGGCAGTTTAGTTTCATTCGCGTCTAATGGCATGCTAATGTAAATTAGCACTCGTCTTTATCTAGTTGACCATGAGACCCTGATTGCTCGATTGGAGCAGTGGGTGGGCATCAGTGGCACTACAATGGACTGGTTCAGGTCCTGCCTGTCACACCGGACGTTCTGTGTTAGCCAGGGTGATTCTGTGTCCTCCACTGCTTCTCTCTCATGTGGGGTCCCACAGGGCTCTGTGCTTGGCCCTCTTTTATTTTCTCTCTATCTGCTCCCACTCGGTTCCATTCTCATGAAACATGGCATCTCCTTTCACTGCTATTCAGGCAACAGCCAAATTTATGTTACCCTCAAAAACTACAATTGATATTCCATTAATCCACTGCTAAAGTCTTTAGAGGACCTTAATAGGTTGGATGGTGCTGAACTTTTTAATTTAAATGAGAAAAAGACTGAAGTCATGATCTTTGGTGGTGCTTCTGGGACACCCCCCTCAGTTAATCTGGGTCCCTTGGCACAGTTTCGTGTCCCAATTGCAAAAAATCTTGGAGTAAAAGTGGATGCTGATCTTAAATTTGGCAACCAAATTAAAGCTGTGGTGCAGTCAAGCTTTTTTCAGTTGAGGCAGCTAGCAAAAATTAAACAAGTTCTGCTGAGAAAACAATTTGAAACAGTAATTCATGCCTTTGTGATCACTCGATTGGATTACTGCAATGCACTTCATTTGGGGTTAGTGTGTCCTTCATTGCCTGCAATTGGTTCAAAAAGCTGCTGCATAGCTTTTAACTGGCGCGAGTAAATATGAGCATATTTTACCGATTTAAGCTACACTCCACTGGCTGCCTGTTCATTTTAGGATTTGTTTTAAAATACTCTTATTTGCTTATAAAGCCTTGAATGGCCTTGCCCCGCCTTACTTAGCTGAGCTGCTGCACCCGTATTCCCCGAGCCGTTCTCTCAGGTCAGCTGACCGCTGCTCCTGAGTGCCTAAAACTAGGTTTAAGCTCTGAGGCGATCGAGCATTTGCCGTCGCAGCTCCAAAACTTTGGAATGATCGCCGCTGCACATTAGACAGGCCTCCTCTTTATTTGTTTATAAAACTCATTGCAGAGTATTGACTGATTGTACTTGATCTTATTTTATTTATTAGGGCCCGAGCAGCTACCGCTGCGAGAGCCCTCTTGTTTTTCTCCAGATTATTAGGGCCCGAGCAGCTACCGCTGCGAGAGCCCTCTTGTTTTTCTCCAGATTATTATTCTTATTATTATTATTATTATTATTAGGGCCCGAGCAGCTACCGCTGCGAGAGCCCTCTTGTTTTTCTCCAGATTATTATTCTTCTTATTATTATTATTATTATTATTATTATTTACTGTGCAGCGCTTTTCCATTTTTGAGGGCCTAAACATGCACGAAAAGTCACCAAAATTTGCACATTTGTCAGGCCTGGTGAAAAATTGGATATTTTTGTGTTTCCCAAAACAATGCAAAAAAAATGGCTCTGCAGCGCCACCTAAGGTCGAAAAAGTGCACCTGGTCCCGGCCCGTTTGACCTAGAGCTACGAAAATTTTTAGGCATATGTAGGACCTAGAGACCTACAAAAAAGTCAGCGCGAGCCATGTGCTCAGATGTACAGAAAAAGAGTTATGAATTTTTGAATGTGCATTTTTGGCCCATTTTTGCACGTTTGTAGGTCCCAAACTGCTCCTTGTTTCTCCCAAACGCTTTACTCAATCGCCTTCAAATTTGCTGTGGTCCATATTCACACATAGGGGCACAAGTGTGCGAAATTTAGTGCAGATCCGCTGACATATATGATAGGGGCGTGGCTTCAAATTATGTGTTCAATTTTTCTTTCGCCAAGAGTGACATAAACCTTAATAACTTTGATGTACTAGCTTAAAAAAATCTAAAACTTCATTGACACATGGAAACTTATGTCTTTAACACCTTTGAAAAAAGTTTTTTTAAATACCTACTAGCGCCGCCTAGTGGTTGATTAAAATGTTATTTTTTACACTTTCATGTATTGTGCTCAGTCTGTTTGAGTAAAACAAATGAAAATTGGTTAGAATATCATTAAGACATGGAATATTAAGGTTTTAAAATTTTACGACATTTCGATAATGGGCGTAGTCTGCACGCCACCTCAAAGTCAGATGACTCGCCAAAAAGAAAAAAGTGGCTGTAATTGGCCCCAAAATGGCCTTATGAGTGGAAAATAGCCTCTCACTCCCGGCCCGTTTGACATAGAGCTCTAAAAATTTGTAGCCTTATGTAGGACCTCGAGCCCTACAAAAAAGTCAGCGCGAGCCCTATGCTCAAATGTACAGAAAGAGAGTTATGAATTTTTGAATGTGCACCTTTAGCCCGTTTTTGCTCATTTGCAGGTCCCGAACTGCTCCTTTTTTCTCCCAAACGCTTGACCCGATCGCCTTCAAATTTGCTGTGATGTTTTATCTGACTGTGAGGCACAATTGTTCAAATTTTTGTGACGATCCGCCAACAAATATGTTGGGGGCGGGGCTTTATATTACGCCTTTGATGATTACTTTGCCACATGTGAAACAAACCTTTATAACTCAGCTTTACAAGCTTGGAAAAATCTGAAACTTCACAGACACATGGAAACTTAAGCCCTTAACACAAGTGTTTAAAAAAATCTTCAATTGCTTATAAGGCCATCTAGTGGCAAACTAAAATGTCAGTCTGATGTCTCGCAAAAACGAACAAAGTTGCTGTGTTTGGTCCCAGATAGTCTTATCTTTTCTAAACTTCATATATTTAATGAGTTTCCAATGCGGAATACACCTATCAACGTATTTTTTGTTATAGTGCGAGTGCCACCTAGTGGCAGCCAAAAATATAGCATTTTTTAAACGTTTTTATGTGTTTAGCTGAGCCCTTTGAAGTAATATCGCTGAAATTACGTCTGAAAAGCCTCTAGACAGCCTTGCTGACCTCCACCAAATTTTACGAAGTTTCGATAATGGGCGTGGCCTCTACGACCATTTTCATTCCGAAGCTTTATCTGTCCAGTAAAAGTTGCTCTAATTTGACCCAGATGATCTGATCTTCTCACAATTTCACACATTGGATGAAAATATTCTCCTGAACATATCCACAAAAATATATTCCAGTTTAAAGCTAGCGCCACCTAGTGGCTGCAAAAAATGTCATTAGTCGAAAGATTACAGTCAATCCTGTTTGGTTTAACCTACAGCTATGAAACTTTATAGGCAAATGAAGGACTGCAAGACCTACAAAAAAGTCAATAGAAGTGATGTACTAGGATGTACAGAAAAATTGTTAATAATTTTTTTAATGTGCAGTTTTGTCCCATTCTTAGACATTAGCTGGTCTCAAACTAGTGCCTTTTTCTCTTAAACGATTCACCCCATTACCTTCAACTTTGGCATGAATCATTATCCAACTGAGGGGCACACATAGTCCAAATATTGTGAAGATCTCTTGACAGAAAAGATGGGGGCGGAGCTTCACATTATGTTTAATACTTCCTTCGCCAAGAGTGACAAAAATGTTAATAACTCAGCTATGACAGCTTCAAACCATCTGAAACTTTCCTGGGACTTTAAAAGTCATGCAATAATACAGCTATGTGATAAACTTTCAAATCATTTACAGCGCCACCCAGTGGCGGACAAAAATCTCATTTTTTATACTTTTATGTACTGTGAAATGCCTGTTTGACTAAATGAACTAAAAAATGGTCAGAAAAGCTATGACACATTGGAACATTAAGGTTCTCAACTTTTATGACTTTTTATTAAAGGGCGTGGCCTCTACTACAACTCAAAATCTGATGTCTCGCGAAAACGGTAAAAGTTGCTGTATTTGGACCTAGACGATCTGATATTTTTAAAACTTCATATATGGGATGGGTGTCCACTGTGAAACACACCTACAAGCCTATTTTTTATCATAGTACGCGCGCCACCTAGTGGCAGCAAAAACTATAGCAAATCCTTAACGTTTTTATGTACTCTGCTGAGCCCCTTGAAGTGATATCCCTTAAATGTTTTCTGAAAAGCCAGTGGCCATGCCTTATGCCCTCCACAAATCAGTATGATGTTTCCACAGTGGGTGTGGCCTATACGGCATTGAAAGCTACAAAACTGTAACAATCAAAGCTGCAGTAACTCCACCCACATTGTCCCACCTTGTCTAAATTTTACATATTTGGTAAGAGTCCTGCACTGAAGTCATCTACAACTACTATTTCATCGTTCATAGTCCTTGTTCATACCCCGACCTGTTCATACCCCAACGTGCACAGGTCTGCGAGGGCCCTTTATAGCTGCTTGCAGCTCTAGTTATTATTATTATTTACTGTGCAGCGCTTTTCCATTTTTGAGGGCCTAAACATGCACGAAAAGTCACCAAAATTTGCACATTTGTCGGGCCCGGTGAAAAATTGGATATTTTTGTGTTTCCCAAAACAATGCAAAAAAAATGGCTCTGCAGCGCCACCTAAGGTCGAAAAAGTGCACCTGGTCCCGGCCCGTTTGACCTAGAGCTACGAAAATTTTTAGCCATATGTAGGACCTAGAGACCTACAAAAAAGTCAGCGCGAGCCATGTGCTCAGATGTACAGAAAAAGAGTTATGAATTTTTGAATGTGCATTTTTGGCCCATTTTTGCACGTTTGCAGGTCCCAAACTGCTCCTTGTTTCTCCCAAACGCTTTACTCAATCGCCTTCAAATTTGCTGTGGTCCATATTCACACATAGGGGCACAAGTGGGCAAAATTTGGTGCAGATCCGCTGACATATATGATAGGGGCGTGGCTTCAAATTATGTGTTCAATTTTTCCTTCGCCAAGAGTGACAAAAACCTTAATAACTTTGATGTACTAGCTTAAAAAAATCTAAAACTTCATAGACACATGAAAACTTATGTCTTTAACACCTTTAAAAAAAGGTTTTTTAAATACCTACTAGCGCCGCCTAGTGGTTGATTAAAATGTCATTTTTTACACTTTCATGTATTGTGCTCAGTCTGTTTGAGTAAAACAAATGAAAATTGGTCAGAATATCATTAAGACATGGAATATTAAGGTTTTAAAATTTTACGACTTTTCGATAATGGGCGTAGTCTGCACGCCACCTCAAAGTCAGATGACTCGCCAAAATGAAAAAAGTGGCTGTAATTGGCCCCAAAATGGCCTTATGAGTGGAAAATAGCCTCTCACTCCCGGCCCGTTTGACCTAGAGCTCCAAAAATTTGTAGCCTTATGTAGGACCTCGAGCCCTACAAAAAAGTCAGCGCGAGCCATGTGCTCAGATGTACAGAAAGAGAGTTATGAATTTTTGAATGTGCACTTTTGGCCCGTTTTTGCTCATTTGCAGGTCCCGAACTGCTCCTTTTTTCTCCTGAAAGCTTGACCCGATCAACTTCAAATTTGCTGTGGTGTTTTATCTGACTGAGAGGCACAATTGTTCAAATTTTTTTGACGATCCGCCATCAAACATGTTGGGGGCGGGGCTTCATATTATGCCTTTGATGTTTACTTTGCCACATGTGAAACAAACCTTTATAACTCAGCTTTACAAGCTTGGAAAAATCTGAAACTTCACAGACACATGAAGACTTTAGCCCGTAACACATGTGTTCAAAAAGATCTTCAATTGCTTTTAAGGCCACCTAGTGGCAAACAAAAATGTCAGTCTGATGTCTCGCCAAAACGAACAAAGATGCTGTATTTGGACCCAGATGGTCTTTTCTTTTCTAAACTTCATATATTTGATGGGTTTATAATGCGGAATACACCTTTCAATGTATTTTTTGTCATAGTAGGAGCGCCACCTAGTGGCAGCCAAAAATATAGCATTTTTGAAACATTTGTATATGTTTAGCTTAGCCCTTTAAAGTATTATTTCTGGAGTTAAGTCTGAAAAGCCTCTAGACAGCCCTGCTGACCCCCACCAAATTTGACGAAATTTCGATAATGGGCGTGGCCTTTATGTCCATTTTCATTCCGAAGCATTAACGGACCAGTAAAAGCTACTGTAATTTGACCCAGATGATCTGATCGTCTCACAATTTCACACATTGGATGAAAATCTATTCCTGAAGACATTGACAAACATATATTCAAGTTTAAAGCTAGCGCAATCTAGTCGCTGCAAAAAATGTCAGTCAAAAGATTGGAGTCATTCCTGTTTGGTTTGACCTACAGCTATAAAAGTTTTTAGGCATATGTAGGATTGTAAGACCTACAAAAAAGTCAATAGGAGTGATGTGCTAGGATGTACAGAATAATTTTTATGATTTTTTTTTATGTGCAATTTTGGCCCATTCTTAGACATTAGCCGGTCTAAATCTAGTGCCTTTTTCTCTTAAACGGTTCACCCGATTAACTTCTACGTTGGCATGGACTATTAGCAGATATAGCGGCACAAATCTGCTAAAAATTGTGAAGATCCCATGACTTGTAAGATGTGGGCGGATCTTCAAATTGTTTTGAATATTTCCTTCGCCAAGAAGAACAAAAACCTTAATAACTCAGCTGTTTCAGCTTCAAATCATGTGAAACTCTTGCAGGGAGTTTAAAAGTCATGGCCTAATACAGCTATGTGATAAACTTCCAAATCATTTACAGCGCCACCTAGTGGCGGACAAAAATCTAATTTTTTACATTCTCATGCAATATCGCACTCTCGTGCAATATCTGTTTGACTACATGAACTAAAAAATGGTCAGAAAAGCTATGACACAGTGGAAAATGAAGGTTCTCAACTTTTATGATTTTTCAATATAAGGCGTGGCCTGTATGCCAGCTCAAAGTCCGATTTCTCGCCAAAACGGTAAAAGTTGCTGTAATTGGACCTAGATGATCTGATATTTGCGAAACTTCGTATATGGGATGGGTGTCCAATGTGAAACACACCTACAATTCCTATTATCTTAGTTCGAGCGCCACCTAGTGGCAGCAAAAAAAATAGCAATTCCTTAACGTTTTTATGTACTATGCTGAGCTTCTTAAAGTTATATCACTTATAAAATGTCTGAAAAGCCATTGACCACTTCTAATGCCCTCCACCAAATAGTAAGATGTTTCGATAATGGGCGTGGCCTATACGACAGTGTAAAGTCACACAAATGTAACAATAAAAGCTGCAGTAACTCAACCCACATTATCCCACCTTCTCTAATTTTTACAAATTTGATAAGAATCCTGCACTGAAGTCATCTACAACTAATTTTTCATCGTTCATAGTCCTTGTTCATACCCCGACCTGTTCATACCCCAACGTGCACAGGTCTGCGAGGGCCCTTTATAGCTGCTTGCAGCTCTAGTTATTAGGGCCCGAGCAGCTACCGCTGCGAGAGCCCTCTTGTTTTTCTCCAGATTATTATTATTATTATTATTATTATTATTATTATTTACTGTGCAGCGCTTTTCCATTTTTGAGGGCCTAAACATGCACGAAAAGTCACCAAAATTTGCACATTTGTCGGGCCCGGTGAAAAATTGGATATTTTTGTGTTTCCCAAAACAATGCAAAAAAAATGGCTCTGCAGCGCCACCTAAGGTCGAAAAAGTGCACCTGGTCCCGGCCCGTTTGACCTAGAGCTACGAAAATTTTTAGGCATATGTAGGACCTAGAGACCTACAAAAAAGTCAGCGCGAGCCATGTGCTCAGATGTACAGAAAAAGAGTTATGAATTTTTGAATGTGCATTTTTGGCCCATTTTTGCACGTTTGCAGGTCCCAAACTGCTCCTTGTTTCTCCCAAACGCTTTACTCAATCGCCTTCAAATTTGCTGTGGTCCATATTCACACATAGGGGCACAAGTGGGCAAAATTTGGTGCAGATCCGCTGACATATATGATAGGGGCGTGGCTTCAAATTATGTGTTCAATTTTTCCTTCGCCAAGAGTGACAAAAACCTTAATAACTCTGATGTACTAGCTTAAAAAAATCTAAAACTTCATAGACACATGGAAACTTATGTCTTTAACACCTTTAAAAAAAGTTTTTTTAAATACCTACTAGCGCCGCCTAGTGGTTGATTAAAATGTCATTTTTTACACTTTCATGTATTGTGCTCAGTCTGTTTGAGTAAAACAAATGAAAATTGGTCAGAATATCATTAAGACATGGAATATTAAGGTTTTAAAATTTTACCACTTTTCGATAATGGGCGTAGTCTGCACGCCACCTCAAAGTCAGATGACTCGCCAAAACGAAAAAAGTGGCTGTAATTGGCCCCAAAATGGCCTTATGAGTGGAAAATAGCCTCTCACTCCCGGCCCGTTTGACCTAGAGCTCCAAAAATTTGTAGCCTTATGTAGGACCTCGACCCCTACAAAAAAGTCAGCGCGAGCCATGTGCTCAGATGTACAGAAAGAGAGTTATGAATTTTTGAATGTGCAGTTTTGGCCCGTTTTTGCTCATTTGCAGGTCCCGAACTGCTCCTTTTTTCTCCCAAACGCTTGACCCGATCGACTTCAAATTTGCTGTGATGTTTTATCTGACTGTGAGGCACAATTGTTCAAATTTTTGTGATGATCCGCCATCAAATATGTTGGGGGCGGGGCTTTATATTATGCCTTTGATGATTACTTTGCCACATGTGAAACAAACCTTTATAACTCAGCTTTACAAGCTTAGAAAAATCTGAAACTTCACAGACACATGGAGACTCAAGCCCTAAACACAAGTGTTTAAAAAAATATTATATTGCTTATAAGGCCATCTAGTGGCAAACAAAAATGTCAGTCTGATGTCTCGCCAAAACGAACAAAGTTGCTGTGTTTGGTCCCAGATGGTCTTATCTTTTCTAAACTTCATATATTTGATGGGTTTCCAATGCGGAATACACCTAACAACGTATTTTTTGTTATAGTGCGAGCGCCACCTAGTGGCAGCCAAAAATATAGCATTTTTTAAACGTTTTTATGTGTTTAGCTGAGCCCTTTGAAGTAATATCGCTGAAATTAGGTCTGAAAAGCCTCTAGACAGCCCTGCTGACCTCCACCAAATTTTACGAAGTTTCGATAATGGCCGTGGCCTCTACGACCATTTTCATTCCGAAGCTTTATCTGTCCAGTAAAAGTTTCTGTAATTTGACCCAGATGATCTGATCTTCTCACAATTTCACACATTGGATGAAAATATTCTCCTGAACATATCGACAAAAATATATTCCAGTTTAAAGCTAGCGCCACCTAGTGGCTGCAAAAAATGTCATTAGTCAAAAGATTATAGTCAATCCTGTTTGGTTTGACCTACAGCTATGAAACTTTGTAGGCAAATGAAGGACTGCAAGACCTCCCAAAAAGTCAATAGAAGTGATGTGCTAGGATGTACAGAAAAATTGTTATGAATTTTTTTAATGTGCAGTTTTGTCCCATTCTTAGACATTAGCTGGTCTCAAACTAGTGCCTTTTTCTCTTAAACGATTCACCCCATTACCTTCAACTTTGGCATGAATCATTATCCAACTGAGGGGCACACATAGTCCAAATATCGTGAAGATCTCTTGACAGAAAAGATGGGGGCGGAGCTTCAAATTATGTTTAATACTTCCTTCGCCAAGAGTGACAAAAATGTTAATAACTCAGCTATGACAGCTTCAAACCATCTGAAACTTTCCTGGGACTTTAAAAGTCATGGAATAATACAGCTATGTGATAAACTTTCAAATCATTTACAGCGCCACCCAGTGGCAGACAAAAATCTCATTTTTTATACTTTTATGCACTGTGAAATGCCTGTTTGACTAAATGAACTAAAAAATGGTCAGAAAAGCTATGACACATTGGAACATTAAGGTTCTCAACTCTTATGACTTTTCATTAAAGGGCGTGGCCTCTATGCAAACTCAAAGTCTGATGTCTCCCCAAAACGGTAAAAGTTGCTGTAATTGGACCTAGACGATCTTATATTTTTAAAACTTCATATATGGGATGGGAGTCCAATGTGAAACACACCTACAAGCCTATTTTTTATCATAGTACGAGCGCCACCTAGTGGCAGCAAAAAATATAGCAAATCCTTAATGTTTTTATGTACTCTGCTGAGCCCCTTGAAGTGATATCCCTTAAATGTTTTCTGAAAAGCCAGTGGCCATGCCTTATGCCCTCCACAAATCAGTACGATGTTTCGACAGTGGCTGTGGCCTATATGGCATTGAAAGTCACAAAATTGGAACAATAAAAGCTGCAGTAACTCCACCCACATTGTCCCACCTTGTCTAAATTTTACATATTTGGTAAGAGTCCTGCACTGAAGTCATCTACAACTACTTTTTCATTGTTCATAGTCCTTGTTCATACCCCGACCTGTTCATACCCCAACGTGCACAGGTCTGCGAGGGCCCTTTATAGCTGCTTGCAGCTCTAGGTATTATTATTATTTACTGTGCAGCGCTTTTCCATTTTTGAGGGCCTAAACATGCACGAAAAGTCACCAAAATTTGCACATTTGTCGGGCCCGGTGAAAAATTGGATATTTTTGTGTTTCCCAAAACAATGCAAAAAAAATGGCTCTGCAGCGCCACCTAAGGTCGAAAAAGTGCACCTGCTCCCGGCCCGTTTGACCTAGAGCTACGAAAATTTTTTGGCATATGTAGGACCTAGAGACCTACAAAAAAGTCAGCGTGAGCCATGTGCTCAGATGTACAAAAAAAGAGTTATGAATTTTTGAATGTGCATTTTTGGCCCATTTTTGCACGTTTGCAGGTCCCAAACTGCTCCTTGTTTCTCCTAAACGCTTTACTCAATCGCCTTCAAATTTGCTGTAGTCCATATTCACACATAGGGGCACAAGTGGGCAAAATTTGGTGCAGATCCGCTGACATATATGATAGGGGCGTGGCTTCAAATTATATGTTCAATTTTTCCTTCGCCGAGAGAGACATAAACCTTAACTTTGATATACTAGCTTAAAAAAATCTAAAACTTCATACATACATGGAAACTTATGTCTTTAACACCTTTGAAAAAAGTTTTTTTAAATACCTACTTGCGCCGCCTAGTGGTTGATTAAAATGTCATTTTTTACACTTTCATGTATTGTGCTCAGTCTGTTTGAGTAAAACAAATGAAAATTGGTCAGAATATCATTAAGACATGGAATATTAGGTTTTTAAAATTTTACGACTTTTCGATAATGGGCGTAGTCTGCACGCCACCTCAAAGTCAGATGACTCGCCAAAACGAAAAAAGTGGCTGTAATTGGCCCCAAAATGGCCTTATGAGTGGAAAATAGCCTCTCACTCCCGGCTCGTTTGACCTAGAGCTACAAAAATTTGTAGCCTTATGTAGGACCTCGAGCCCTACAAAAAAGTCAGCGCGAGCCATGTGCTCAGATGTACAGAAAGAGAGTTATGAATTTTTGAATGTGCACTTTTGGCCCATTTTTGCTCATTTGCAGGTCCCAAAATGCTCCTTTTTTCTCCCAAACGCTTGACCCGATCGACTTCAAATTTGCTGTGATGTTTTATCTGACTGTGAGGCACAATTGTTCAAATTTTTGTGATGATCCGCCATCAAATATGTTGGGGGCGGGGCTTCATATTATGCCTTTGATGATTACTTTGCCACATGTGAAACAAACCTTTATAACTCAGCTTTACAAGCTTAGAAAAATCTGAAACTTCACAGACACATGAAGACTCAAGCCCTTAACACATGTGTTTAAAAAAATATTAAATTGCTTATAAGGCCACCTAGTGGCAAACAAAAATGTCAGTCTGATGTCTCGCGAAAACGAACAAAGTTGCTGTATTTGGACCCAGATGGTCTTATCTTATCTAAACATTACATATTTGATGGATTTCCAATGCGGAATACACCTATCAACGTATTTTTTGTTATAGTGTGAGCGCCACCTACTGGCAGCCAAAAAAATAGCATTTTTTAAACGTTTTTATGTGTTTAGCTGAGCCCTTTGAAGTAAAATCGCTGAAATTAAGTCTGACAAGCCTCTAGACAGCCTTGCTGACCTCCACCAAATTTTACGAAGTTTCGATAATGGGCGTGGCCTCTATGACCATTTTCATTCCGAAGCTTTATCTGTCCAGTAAAATTTGCTGTAATTTGACCCAGATGATCTGATCTTCTCACAATTTCACACATTGGATAAAAATATTCTCCTGAAAATAGCGACAAAAATATATTCCAGTTTAAAGCTAGCGCCACCTAGTGGCTGCACAAAAAGTCATTAGTCGAAAGATTACAGTCAATCCTGTTTGGTTTGACCTACAGCTATGAAACTTTGTAGGCTAATGAAGGACTGTAAGACCTACAAAAATTTCAATAGAAGTGATGTGCTAGGATGTACAGAAAAATTGTTATGAATTTTTTTAATGTGCAGTTTTGTCCCATTCTTAGACATTAGCTGGTCTCAAACTAGTGCCTTTTTCTCTTAAAAGATTCATCCCATTACCTTAAACTTTGGCATGAATCATTATCCAACTGAGGGGCACACATAGTCCAAATATCGTGAAGATCTCTTGACATAAAAGATGGGGGCGGAGCTTCAAATTATGTTTAATATTTCCTTCGCCAAGACTGACAAAAATCTTAATAACTCAGCTATGACAGCTTCAAACCATCTGAAACTTTCCTGGGCCTTTAAAAGTAATGCAATAATACAGCTATGTGATAAACTTTCAAATCATTTACAGCGCCACCCAGTGGCGGACAAAAATCTCATTTTTTATACTTTTATGTACTGTGAAATGCCTGTTTGACTAAATGAACTAAAAAATGGTCAGAAAAGCTATGACACATTGGAACATTAAGGTTCTCAACTTTTATGACTTTTCATTAAAGGGCGTGGCCTCTATGCAAACTCAAAGTCTGATGTCTTCCCAAAACGGTAAAAGTTGCTGTAATTGGACCTAGATGATCTGATGTTTGCAAAACTTCATATATGGGATGGGAGTCCAATGTGAAACACACCTACAAGCCTATTTTTTATCATAGTACGAGCGCCACCTAGTGGCAGCAAAAAATATAGCAAATCCTTAATGTTTTTATGTACTCTGCTGCGCCCTTTGAAGTGATATCCCTTAAATGTTTTCTGAAAAGCCAGTGACCATGCCTTATGCCCCCCACAAATCAGTACAATGTTTCGACAGTGGGTGTGGCCTATATGGCATTGAAAGTCACAAAATTGGAACAATAAAAGCTGCAGTAACTCCACACACATTGTTCCACCTTGTCTAAATTTTACATATTTGGTAATAGTCCTGCACTGAAGTGATCTACAACTAATTTTTCATCATTCATAGTCCTTGTTCATACCCCGACCTGTGCATACCCCAACGTGCACAGGTCTGCGAGGGCCCTTTATAGCTGCTTGCAGCTCTAGTTATTAGGGCCCGAGCAGCTACCGCTGCGAGAGCCCTCTTGTTTTTCTCCAGATTATTAGGGCCCGAGCAGCTACCGCTGCGAGAGCCCTCTTGTTTTTCTCCAGATTATTATTATTATTAGGGCCCGAGCAGCTACCGCTGCGAGAGCCCTCTTGTTTTTCTCCGGATTATTATTATTATTATTATTATTATTATTATTATTATTATTATTATTATTATTTACTGTGCAGCGCTTTTCCATTTTTGAGGGCCTAAACATGCACGAAAAGTCACCAAAATTTGCACATTTGTCGGGCCCGGTGAAAAATTGGATATTTTTGTGTTTCCCAAAACAATGCAAAAAAAATGGCTCTGCAGCGCCACCTAAGGTCGAAAAAGTGCACCTGGTCCCGGCCCGTTTGACCTAGAGCTACGAAAATTTTTAGGCATATGTAGGACCTAGAGACCTACAAAAAAGTCAGCGCGAGCCATGTGCTCAGATGTACAGAAAAAGAGTTATGATTTTTTGAATGTGCATTTTTGGCCCATTTTTGCACGTTTGCAGGTCCCAAACTGCTCCTTGTTTCTCCCAAACGCTTTACTCAATCGCCTTCAAATTTGCTGTGGTCCATATTCACACATAGGGGCACAAGTGGGCAAAATTTGGTGCAGATCCGCTGGCATATATGATAGGGGCGTGGCTTCAAATTATGTGTTCAATTTTTCCTTCGCCAAGAAGGACAAAAACCTTAATAACTTTGATGTACTAGCTTAAAAAAATCTAAAACTGCATAGACACATGGAAACTTATGTCTTTAACACCTTTAAAAAAAGTTTTTTAAAATAGCTACTAGCGCCGCCTAGTGGTTGATTAAAATGTCATTTTTTACACTTTCATGTATTGTGCTCAGTCTGTTTGAGTAAAACAAGTGAAAATTGGTCAAAATAACATTAAGACATGGAATATTAAGGTTTTAAAATTTTACGACATTTCGATAATGCGCGTAGTCTGCACGCCACCTCAAAGTCAGATGACTCGCCAAAACGAAAAAAGTGGCTGTAATTGGCCCCAAAATGGCCTTATGAGTGGAAAATAGCCTCTCACTCCCGGCCCGTTTGACCTAGAGCTCCAAAAATTTGTAGTCTTATGTAGGACCTCGAGCCCTACAAAAAAGTCAGCGCGAGCCATATGCTCAGATGTACAGAAAGAGACTTATGAATTTTTGAATGTGCACTTTTGGCCCGTTTTTGCTCATTTGCAGGTCCCGAACTGCTCCTTTTTTCTCCCAAACGCTTGACCCGATCGACTTCAAATTTGCTGTGATGTTTGATCTGACTGTGAGGCACAATTGTTCAAATTTTTGGGATGATCCGCCATCAAATATGTTGGGGGCGGGGCTTCATATTATGCCTTTGATGATTACTTTGCCACATGTGAAACAAACCTTTATAACTCAGCTTTACAAGCTTAGAAAAATCTGAAACTTCACATACACATGAAGACTTAAGCCCTTAACACAAGTGTTTAAAAAAATCTTCAATTGCTTATAAGGCCATCTAGTGGCAAACAAAAATGTCAGTCTGATGTCTCGCCAAAACGAACAAAGTTGCTGTGTTTGGTCCCAGATGGTCTTATCTTTTCTAAACTTCATATATTTGATGGGTTTCCAATGCGGAATACACCTATCAACGTATTTTTTGTTATAGTGCGAGCGCCACCTAGTGGCAGCCAAAAATATAGCATTTTTTAAACGTTTTTATGTGTTTAGCTGAGCCCTTTGATGTAATATCGCTGAAATTAAGTCTGCAAAGCCTCTAGACAGCCCTGCTGACCTCCACCAAATTTTACGAAGTTTCGATAATGGGCGTGGTCTCTACGACCATTTTAATTCCGAAGCTTTATCTGTCCAGTAAAAGTTGCTGTAATTTGACCCAGATGATCTGATCTTCTCACAATTTCACACATTGGATGATAATATTCTCCTGAACATATCGACACAAATATATTCCAGTTTAAAGCTAGCGCCACCTAGTGGCTGCAAAAAATGTCATTAGTCGAAAGATTACAGTCAATCCTGTTTGGTTTGACCTACAGCTATGAAACTTTGTAGGCAAATGAAGGACTGCAAGACCTACAAAAAAGTCAATAGAAGTGATGTGCTAAGATGTACAGAAAAATTGTTATGATTTTTTTTAATGTGCAGTTTTGTCCCATTCTTAGACATTAGCTGATCTCAAACTAGTGCCTTTTTCTCTTAAACGAGTCACCCCATTACCTTCAACTTTGGCATGAATCATTATCCAACTGAGGGGCACACATAGTCCAAATATCGTGAAGATCTCTTGACATAAAAGATGGGGGCGGAGCTTCAAATTATGTTTAATATTTCCTTCGCCAAGAGTGACAAAAATATTATTAACTCAGCTATGACAGCTTCAAACCATCTGAAACTTTCCTGGGCCTTTAAAAGTCATGCAATAATACAGCTATGTGATAAACTTTCAAATCATTTACAGCGCCACCCAGTGGCGGACAAAAATCTCATTTTTTATACTTTTATGTACTCTGAAATGCCTGTTTGACTAAATGAACTCAAAAATGGTCAGAAAAGCTATGACACATTGGAACATTAAGGTTCTCAACTTATATGACTTTTCATTAAAGGGCGTGGCCTCTATGCAAACTCAAAGTCTGATGTCTCGCCAAAACGGTAAAAGTTGCTGTAATTGGACCTAGATGATCTGATGTTTGCAAAACTTCATATATGGGATGGGAGTCCAATGTGAAACACACCTACAAGCCTATTTTTTATCATAGTACGAGCGCCACCTAGTGGCAGCAAAAAATATAGCAAATCCTTAATGTTTTTATGTACTCTGCTGAGCCCCTTGAAGTGATATATCCCTTAAATGTTTTCTGAAAAGCCAGTGGCCATGCCTTATGCCCCCCACAAATCAGTACAATGTTTCGACAGTGGGTGTGGCCTATATGGCATTGAAAGTCACAAAATTTGAACAATAAAAGCTGCAGTAACTCCACACACATTGTCCCACCTTGTCTAAATTTTACATATTTGGTAATAGTCCTGCACTGAAGTGATCTACAACAAATTTTTCATCATTCATAGTCCTTGTTCATACCCCGACCTGTTCATACCCCAACGTGCACAGGTCTGCGAGGGCCCTTTATAGCTGCTTGCAGCTCTAGTTATTATTATTATTATTATTATTTACTGTGCAGCGCTTTTCCATTTTTGAGGGCCTAAACATGCACGAAAAGTCACCAAAATTTGCACATTTGTCGGGCCCGATGAAAAATTGGATATTTTTGTGTTTCCCAAAACAATGCAAAAAAAATGGCTCTGCAGCGCCACCTAAGGTCCAAAAAGTGCACCTGGTCCCGGCCCGTTTGACCTAGAGCTACGAAAATTTTTAGGCATATGTAGGACCTAGAGACCTACAAAAAAGTCAGCGCGAGCCATGTGCTCAGATGTACAGAAAAAGAGTTATGATTTTTTGAATGTGCACTTTTGGCCCATTTTTGCACGTTTGCAGGTCCCAAACTGCTCCTTGTTTCTCCTAAATGCTTTACTCAATCGCCTTCAAATTTGCTGTGGTCCATATTCACACATAGGGGCACAAGTGGGCAAAATTTGGTGCAGATCCGCTGACATATATGATAGGGGCGTGGCTTCAAATTATGTGTTCAATTTTTCCTTCGCCAAGAGTGACATAAACCTTAATAACTTTGATGTACTAGCTTAAAAAAATCTAAAACTTCATAGACACATGAAAACTTATGTCTTTAACACATTTGAAAAAAGTTTTTTTCAATACCTACTAGCGCCGCCTAGTGGTTGATTAAAATGTAAATTTTTACACTTTCATGTATTGTGCTCAGTCTGTTTGAGTAAAACAAGTGAAAATTGGTCAGAATATCATTAAGACATGGAATATTAAGGTTTTAAAATTTTACGACATTTCGATAATGGGCGTAGTCTGCACGCCACCTCAAAGTCAGATGACTCGCCAAAACGAAAAAAGTGGCTGTAATTGGCCCCAAAATGGCCTTATGCGTGGAAAATAGCCTCTCACTCCCGGCCCGTTTGACCTAGAGCTCCAAAAATTTGTAGCCTTATGCAGCACCTCGAGCCCTACAAAAAAGTCAGCGCGAGCCATGTGCTCAGATGTACAGAAAGAGAGTTATGAATTTTTGAATGTGCACTTTTGGCCCGTTTTTGCTCATTTGCAGGTCCCGAACTGCTCCTTTTTTCTCCCAAACGCTTGACCCGATCGACTTCAAATTTGCTGTGATGTTTTATCTGACTGTGAGGCACAATTGTTCAAATTTTTGTGATGATCCGCCATCAAATATGTTGGGGGCGGGGCTTTATATTATGCCTTTGATGATTACTTTGCCACATGTGAAACAAACCTTTATAACTCAGCTTTACAAGCTTAGAAAAAACTGAAACTTCACAGACACATGGAGACTCAAGCCTTTAACACAAGTGTTTAAAAAAATATTCAATTGCTTATAAGGCCATCTAGTGGCAAACAAAAATGTCAGTCTGATGTCTCGCCAAAACGAAAAAAGTTGCTGTGTTTGGTCCCAGATGGTCTTATCTTTTCTAAACTTCATATATTTGATGGGTTTCCAATGTGGAATACACCTAACAACGTATTTTTTGTTATAGTGCGAGCGCCACCTAGTGGCAGCCAAAAATATAGCATTTTTTAAACGTTTTTATGTGTTTAGCTGAGCCCTTTGATCTAATATCGCTGAAATTAGGTCTGCTAAGCCTCTAGACAGCCCTGCTGACCTCCACCAAATTTTACGAAGTTTCGATAATGGGCGTGGCCTCTACGACCATTTTCATTCCGAAGCTTTATCTGTCCAGTAAAAGTTGCTGTAATTTGACCCAGATGATCTGATCTTCTCACAATTTCACACATTGGATGAAAATATTCTCCTGAACATATCGACAAAAATATATTCCAGTTTAAAGCTAGCGCCACCTAGTGGCTGCAAAAAATGTCATTAGTCGAAAGATTACAGTCAATCCTGTTTGGTTTGACCTACGGCTATGAAACTTTGTAGGCAAATGAAGGACTGCAAGACCTACAAAAAAGTCAAAAGAAGTGATGTGCTAGGATGTACAGAAAAATTGTTATGAATTTTTTTAATGTGCAGTTTTGTCCCATTCTTAGAAATTAGCTGGTCTCAAACTAGTGCCTTTTTCTCTTAAACGATTCACCCCATTACCTTCAACTTTGGCATGAATCATTATCCAACTGAGGGGCACACATAGTCCAAATATCGTGAAGATCTCTAGACATAAAAGATGGGGGCGGAGCTTCAAATTATGTTTAATACTTCCTTTGCCAAGAGTGACAAAAATCTTAATAACTCAGCTATGACAGCTTCAAACCATCTGAAACTTTCCTGGGCCTTTAAAAGTAATGCAATAATACAGCTATGTGATAAACTTTCAAATCATTTACAGCGCCACCCAGTGGCGGACAAAAATCTCATTTTTTATACTTTTATGTACTGTGAAATGCCTGTTTGACTAAATGAACTCAAAAATGGTCATAAAAGCTATGACACATTGGAATATTAAGGTTCTCAACTTTTATGACTTTTCATTAAAGGGCGTGGCCTCTATGCAAACTCAAAGTCTGATGTCTCCCCAAAACGGTAAAAGTTGCTGTAATTGGACCTAGATGATCTGATGTTTGCAGAACTTCATATATGGGATGGGAGTCCAATGTGAAACACACCTACAAGCCTATTTTTTATCATAGTACGAGCGCCACCTAGTGGCAGCAAAAAATATAGCAAATCCTTAATGTTTTTATGTACTCTGCTGAGCCCCTTGAAGTGAAACCCCTAAATGTTTTCTGAAAAGCCAGTGGCCATGCCTTATGCCCCCCACAAATCAGTACAATGTTTCGACAGTGGGTGTGGCCTATATGGCATTGAAAGTCACAAAATTGGAACAATAAAAGCTGCAGTAACTCCACACACATTGTCCCACCTTGTCTAAATTTTACATATTTGGTAAGAGTCCTGCACTGAAGGGATCTACAACTACTTTTTCATCATTCATAGTCCTTGTTCATACCCCGACCTGTTCATACCACAACGTGCACAGGTCTGCGAGGGCCCTTTATAGCTGCTTGCAGCTCTAGTTATTATTATTATTATTATTAGGGCCCGAGCAGCTACCGCTGCGAGAGCCCTCTTGTTTTTCTCCAGATTATTATTATTATTATTATTATTATTATTATTAGGGCCCGAGCAGCTACCGCTGCGAGAGCCCTCTTGTTTTTCTCCAGATTATTATTATTATTATTATTATTATTATTATTATTATTATTATTATTATTATTTACTGTGCAGCGCTTTTCCATTTTTGAGGGCCTAAACATGCACGAAAAGTCACCAAAATTTGCACATTTGTCGGGCCCGGTGAAAAATTGGATATTTTTGTGTTTCCCAAAACAATGCAAAAACAATGGCTCTGCAGCGCCACCTAAGGTCGAAAAAGTGCACCTGGTCCCGGCCCGTTTGACCTAGAGCTACGAAAATTTTTAGGCATATGTAGGACCTAGAGACCTACAAAAAAGTCAGCGCGAGCCATGTGCTCAAATGTACAGAAAAAGAGTTATGAATTTTTGAATGTGCATTTTTGGCCCATTTTTGCACGTTTGCAGGTCCCAAACTGCTCCTTGTTTCTCCTAAACGCTTTACTCAATCACCTTCAAATTTGCTGTGGTCCATATTCACACGTAGGGGCACAAGTGGGCAAAATTTGGTGCAGATCTGCTGGCATATATGATAGGGGCGTGGCTTCAAATTATGTGTTCAATTTTTCCTTCGCCAAGAGGGACAAAAACCTTAATAACTTTGATGTACTAGCTTAAAAAAATCTAAAACTTCATAGACACATGGAAACTTATGTCTTTAACACCTTTCAAAAACGTTTTTTTAAATACCTACTAGCGCCGCCTAGTGGTTGATTAAAATGTCATTTTTTACACTTTCATGTATTGTGCTCAGTCTGTTTGAGTAAAACAAATGAAAATTGGTCAGAATATCAATAAGACATGGAATATTAAGGTTTTAAAATTTTACGACTTTTCGATAATGGGCGTAGTCTGCACGCCACCTCAAAGTCAGATGACTCGCCAAAACGAAAAAAGTGGCTGTAATTGGCCCCAAAATGGCCTTATGAGTGGAAAATAGCCTCTCACTCCCGGCCCGTTTGACCTAGAGCTCCAAAAATTTGTAGTCTTATGTAGGACCTCGAGCCCTACAAAAAAGTCAGCGCGGGCCATATGCTCAGATGTACAGAAAGAGAGTTATGAATTTTTGAATGTGCACTTTTGGCCCGTTTTTGCTCATTTGCAGGTCCCGAACTGCTCCTTTTTTCTCCCAAACGCTTGACCCGATCGACTTCAAATTTGCTGTGATGTTTTATCTGACTGTCAGGCACAATTGTTCAAATTTTCGGGATGATCCGCCATCAAATATGTTGGGGGCGGGGCTTCATATTATGCCTTTGATGATTACTTTGCCACATGTGAAACAAACCTTTATAACTCAGCTTTACAAGCTTAGAAAAATCTGAAACTTCACATACACATGAAGACTTAAGCCCTTAACACAAGTGTTTAAAAAAATCTTCAATTGCTTATAAGGCCATCTAGTGGTAAACAAAAATGTCAGTCTGATGTCTCGCCAAAACGAACAAAGTTGCTGTGTTTGGTCCCAGATGGTCTTATTTTTTCTAAACTTCATATATTTGATGGGTTTCCAATGCGGAATACACCTATCAACGTATTTTTTGTTATAGTGCGAGCGCCACCTAGTGGCAGCCAAAAATATAGCATTTTTTAAACGTTTTTATGTGTTTAGCTGAGCCCTTTGATGTAATATCGCTGAAATTAAGTCTGCAAAGCCTCTAGACAGCTCTGCTGACCTCCACCAAATTTTACGAAGTTTCGATAATGGGCGTGGTCTCTACGACCATTTTCATTCCGAAGCTTTATCTGTCCAGTAAAAGTTGCTGTAATTTGACCCAGATGATCTGATCTTCTCACAATTTCACACATTGGATGATAATATTCTTCTGAACATATCGACACAAATATATTCCAGTTTAAAGCTAGCGCCACCTAGTGGCTGCAAAAAATGTCATTAGTCGAAAGATTACAGTCAATCCTGTTTGGTTTGACCTACAGCTATGAAACTTTGTAGGCAAATGAAGGACTGCAAGACCTACAAAAAAGTCAATAGAAGTGATGTGCTAAGATGTACAGAAAAATTGTTATGAATTTTTTTAATGTGCAGTTTTGTCCCATTCTTAGACATTAGCTCGTCTCAAACTAGTGCCTTTTTCTCTTAAACGATTCACCCCATTACCTTCAACTTTGGCATGAATCATTATCCAACTGAGGGGCACACATAGGCCAAATATCGTGAAGATCTCTTGACATAAAAGATGGGGGCGGAGCTTCAAATTATGTTTAATATTTCCTTCGCCAAGAGTGACAAAAATATTATTAACTCAGCTATGACAGCTTCAAACCATCTGAAACTTTCCTGGGCCTTTAAAAGTAATGCAATAATACAGCTATGTGATAAACTTTCAAATCATTTACAGCGCCACCCAGTGGCGGACAAAAATCTCATTTTTTATACTTTTATGTACTCTGAAATGCCTGTTTGACTAAATGACCTCAAAAATGGTCAGAAAAGCTATGACACATTGGAACATTAAGGTTCTCAACTTTTATGACTTTTCATTAAAGGGCGTGGCCTCTATGCCAACTCAAAATCCGATGTCTCGCGAAAACGGTAAAAGTTGCTGTAATTGGACCTAGACGATCATATATTTTTAAAAATTCATATATGGGATGGGAGTCCAATGTGAAACACACCTACAGGCCTATTTTTTAATCATAGTACGAGCGCCACCTAGTGGCAGCAAAAAATATAGCAATTCCTTAATGTTTTTATGTACTCTGCTGAGCCCCTTGAAGTGACATCCCTTAAATGTTTTTTGAAAAGCCAGTGGCCATGCCTTATGCCCTCCGCAAATCAGTACGATGTTTCGACAGTGAATGTGGCCTATATCGCATTGAAAGTCACAAAATTGGAACAATAAAAGCTGCAGTAACTCCACCCACATTGTCCCACCTTGTCTAAATTTTACATATTTGGTAAGAGTCCTGCACTGAAGTCATCTACAACTACTTTTTCATCGTTCATAGTCCTTGTTCATACCCCGACCTGTTAATACCCCAACGTGCACAGGTCTGCGAGGGCCCTTTATAGCTGCTTGCAGCTCTAGTTATTATTATTATTATTTACTGTGCAGCGCTTTTCCATTTTTGAGGGCCTAAACATGCACAAAAAGTCACCAAAATTTGCACATTTGTCGGGCCCGGTGAAAAATTGGATATTTTTGTGTTTCCCAAAACAATGCAAAAAAAATGGCTCTGCAGCGCCACCTAAGGTCCAAAAAGTGCACCTGGTCCCGGCCCGTTTGACCTAGAGCTACGAAAATTTTTAGGCATATGTAGGACCTAGAGACCTACAAAAAAGTCAGCGTGAGCCATGTGCTCAGATGTACAGAAAAAGAGTTATGAATTTTTGAATGTGCATTTTTGGCCCATTTATGCACGTTTGCAGGTCCCAAACTGCTCCTTGTTTCTCCTAAATGCTTTACTCAATCGCCTTCAAATTTGCTGTGGTCCATATTCACACATAGGGGCACAAGTGGGCAAAATTTGGTGCAGATCCGCTGACATATATGATAGGGGCGTGGCTTCAAATTATGTGTTCAATTTTTCCTTCGCCAAGAGGGACAAAAACCTTAATAACTTTGATGTACTAGCTTAAAAAAATCTAAAACTCAATAGACACATGGAAACTTATGTCTTTAACACCGTTGAAAAAAGTTTTTTTCAATACCTACTAGCGCCGCCTAGTGGTTGATTAAAATGTCATTTTTTACAGTTTCATGTATTGTGCTCAGTCTGTTTGAGTAAAACAAGTGAAACTTGGTCAGAATATCATTAAGACATGGAATATTAAGATTTTAAAATTTTATGACTTTTCGACAATGGGCGTGGTCTGCACGCCACTTCAAAGTCAGATGACTCGCCAAAACGAAAAAAGTGGCTGTAATTGGCCCCAAAATGGCCTTATGAGTGGAAAATAGCTTCTTACTCCCAGCCCATTTGACCTAGAGCTACAAAAATTTGTAGCCTTATGTAGGACCTCGAGCCCTACAAAAAAGTCAGCACGAGCCATGTGCTCAGATGTACAGAAAGAGAGTTATGAATTTTTGAATGTGCACTTTTGGCCCGTTTCTGCTCATTTGCAGGTCCCGAACTGCTCCTTTTTTCTCCCAAACGCTTGACCCGATCGCCTTCAAATTTGCTGTGATGTTTGATCTGACTGTAAGGAACAATTGTTCAAATTTTCGTGATGATCCGCAATCAAATATGTTGGGGGCGGGGCTTCATATTATGCCTTTGATGATTACTTTGCCACATGTGAAACAAACCTTTATAACTCAGCTTTACAAGCTTAGAAAAATCTGAAACTTCACATACACATGAAGACTTAAGCCCTTAACACAAGTGTTTAAAAAAATCTTCAATTACTTATAAGGCCATCTAGTGGCAAACAAAAATGTCAGTCTGATGTCTCGCCAAAACGAACAAAGTTGCTGTGTTTGGTCCCAGATGGTCTTATCTTTTCTAAACTTCATATATTTGATGGGTTTCCAATGCGGAATACACCTATCAACGTATTTTTTGTTATAGTGCGAGCGCCACCTAGTGGCAGCCAAAAATATAGCATTTTTTAAACGTTTTTATGTGTTTAGCTGAGCCCTTTGATGTAATATCACTGAAATTAAGTCTGCAAAGCCTCTAGACAGCCCTGCTGACCTCCACCAAATTTTACGACGTTTCGATAATGGGCGTGGTCTCTACAACCTTTTTCATTCCGAAGCTTTATCTGTCCAGTAAAAGTTGCTGTAATTTGACCCAGATGATCTGATCTTCTCACAATTTCACACATTGGATGAAAATATTCTCCTGAACATATCTACAAAAATATATTCCAGTTTAAAGCTAGCGCCACCTAGTGGCTGCAAAAAATGTCATTAGTCGAAAGATTACAGTCAATCCTGTTTGGTTTGACCTACAGCTATGAAACGTTGTAGGCAAATGAAGGACTGCAAGACCTACAAAAAAGTCAATAGAAGTGATGTGCTAGGATGTACAGAAAAATTGTTATGAATTTTTTTAATGTGCAGTTTTGTCCCATTCTTAGACATTAGCTGGTCTCAAACTAGTGCCTTTTTCTCTTAAACGATTCACCCCATTACCTTCAACTTTGGCATGAATCATTATCCAACTGAGGGGCACACATAGTTCAAATATCGTGAAGATCTCTTGACAGAAAAGATGGGGGCGGAGCTTCTAATTATGTTTAATACTTCCTTCGCCAAGAGTGACAACAATATTAATAACTCAGCTATGACAGCTTCAAACCATCTGAAACTTTCCTGGGACTTTAACAGTCATGCAACAATACAGCTATGTGATAAACTTTCAAATCATTTACAGCGCCACCCAGTGGCTGACAAAAATCTCATTATTTATACTTTTATGTACTGTGAAATGCCTGTTTGACTAAATGAACTCAAAAATGGTCAGAAAAGCTATGACACATTGGAACATTAAGGTTCTCAACTTTTATGACTTTTCAATAAAGGGCGTGGCCTCTATGCCAACTCAAAATCCGATGTCTCGCCAAAACGGTAAAAGTTGCTGTAATTGGAACTAGATGATCTGATATTTTTTAAAACTTCGTATATGGGATGGGAGTCCAATGTGAAACACACCTACAAGCCTATTTTTTATCATAGTACGAGCGCCACCTAGTGGCAGCAAAAAAAAATAGCAAATCCTTAATGTTTTTATGTACTCTGCTGAGCCCCTTAAAGTGATATCCTTAAAATGTTTTCTGCAAAGCCAGTGGCCATGCCTTATGCCCCCCACATATGAGTACAATGTCTCGACAGTGGGTGTGGCCTATATGGCATTGAAAGTCACAAAATTGGAACAATAAAAGCTGCAGTAACTCCACCCACATTGTCCCACCTTGTCTAAATTTTACATATTTGGTAATAGTCCTGCACTGAAGGGATCTACAACTAATTTTTCATCATTCATAGTCCTTGTTCATACCCCGACCTGTTCATACCCCAACGTGCACAGGTCTGCGAGGGCCCTTTATAGCTGCTTGCAGCTCTAGTTATTATTATTATTTACTGTGCAGCGCTTTTCCATTTTTGAGGGCCTAAACATGCACGAAAAGTCACCAAAATTTGCACATTTGTCGGGCCCGGTGAAAAATTGGATATTTTTGTGTTTCCTAAAAAAATGCAAAAAAAATGGCTCTGCAGCGCCACCTAAGGTCGAAAAAGTGCACCTGGTCCCGGCCCGTTTGACCTAGAGCTACGAAAATTTTTAGGCATATGTAGGACCTAGAGACCTACAAAAAAGTCAGCGCGAGCCATGTGCTCAGATGTACAGAAAAAGAGTTATGAATTTTTGAATGTGCATTTTTGGCCCATTTTTGCACGTTTGCAGGTCCCAAACTGCTCCTTGTTTCTCCTAAACGCTTTACTCAATCGCCTTTAAAATTGCTGTGGTCTATAATTAGACATAGGGGCACAAGTGGGCAAAATTTGGTGCAGATCCGCTGACATATATGATAGGGGCGTGGCTTCAAATTATGTGTTCAATTTTTCCTTCGCCAAGAGGGACAAAAACCTTAATAACTTTGATGTACTAGCTTAAAAAAATCAAAAACTTCATAGACACATGGAAACTTATGTCTTTAACACCTTTGAAAAAAGTTTTTTTCAATACCTACTAGCGCCGCCTAGTGGTTGATTAAAATGTCATTTTTTACAGTTTCATGTATTGTGCTCAGTCTGTTTGAGTAAAACTAGTGAAAATTGGTCAGAATATCATTAAGACATGGAATATTAAGATTTTAAAATTTTATGACTTTTCGATAATGGGCGTGGTCTGCACGCCACTTCAAAGTCAGATGACTCGCCAAAACGAAAAAAGTGGCTGTAATTGGCCCCAAAATGGCCTTATGAGTGGAAAATAGCCTCTTACTCCCGGCCCATTTGACCTAGAGCTACAAAAATTTGTAGCCTTATGTAGGACCTCGAGCCCTACAATAAAGTCAGCGCGAGCCATATGCTCAGATGTACAGAAAGAGAGTTATGAATTTTTGAATGTGCACCTTTGGCCCGTTTTTGCTCATTTGCAGGTCCCAAACTGCTCCTTTTTTCTCCCAAACGCTTGACCCGATCGACTTCAAATTTGCTGTGATGTTTTATCTGAGTGTGAGGCACAAATGTTCAAATTTTTGTGATGATCCGCCATCAAATATGTTGGGGGCGGGGCTTCATATTATGCCTTTGATGATTACTTTGCCACATGTGAAACAAATCTTTATAACTCAGCTTTACCAGCTTAGAAAAATCTGAAAATTCACAGACACATGGAGACTCGAGCCCTTAACACAAGTCTTTAAAAAAATCTTCAACTGCTTATAAGGCCATTTAGTGGCAAACAAAAATCTCAGTCTGAAGTCTCGCCAAAATGAACAAAGTTGCTGTGTTTGGTCCCAGATGGTCTTATCTTTTCTAAACTTCATATATTTGATGGGTTTCCAATGCAGTATACACCTATCAACGTATTTTTTGTTATAGTGCGAGCGCCACCTAGTGGCAGCCAAAAATATAGCATTTTTTAAACGTTTTTAAGTGTTTAGCTGAGCCCTTTCATGTAATATTGCTGAAATTAAGTCTGAAAAGCCTCTAGACAGCCTTGCTTACCTCCACAAAATTTTACGAAGTTTCGATAATGGACGTGGCCTCTACGACCATTTTCATTCCGAAGCTTTATCTGTCCAGTAAAAGTTGCTGTAATTTGACCCAGATGATCTGATCTTCTCACAATTTCACACATTGGATGAAAATATTCTCCTGAACATATCGACAAAAATATATTCCAGTTTAAAGCTAGCACCACCTAGTGGCTGCAAAAAATGTCATTAGTCGAAAGATTACAGTCAATCCTGTTTGGTTTGACCTACAGCTATGAAACTTTGTAGGCAAATGAAGGACTGCAAGACCTACAAAAAAGTCAATAGAAGTGATGTGCTAGGATGTACAGAAAAATTGTTATGAATTTTTTCATAATGCAGTTTTGTCCCATTCTTAGACGTTAGCTGGTCTCAAACTAGTGTCTTTTTCTCTTAAATGATTCATCCCATTACCTTCAAATTTGGCATGAATCATTATCCAACTGAGGGGCACACATAGGCCAAATATCGTGAAGATCTCTTGACATAAAAGATGGAGGCGGAGCTTCAAATTATGTTTAATACTTCCTTCGCCAAGAGTGACAAAAATCTTAATAACTCAGCTATGCCACCTTCAAACCATCTGAAACTTTCCTGGGACTTTAAAAGTCATGGAATAATGCAGCTATGTGATAAACTTTCAAATCATATACAGCGCCACCCAGTGGCGGACAAAAATCTCATTTTTTATACTTTTATGTACTGTGAAATGCCTGTTTGACTAAATGAACTCAAAAATGGTCAGAAAAGCTATGACATATTGGAACATTAAGGTTCTCAACTTTTATGACTTTTCATTAAAGGGCGTGGCCTCTATGCCAACTCAAAATCCGATGTCTCGCGAAAACGGTAAAAGTTGCTGTAATTGGACCTAGACGATCTTATATTTTTACAACTTCATATATGGGATGGGAGTCCAATGTGAAACACACCTACAAGCCTATTTTTATCATAGTACGAGCGCCACCTAGTGGCAGCAAAAAATATAGCAAATCCTTAATGTTTTTATGTACTCTGCTGAGCCCCTTGAAGTGATATCCCTTAAATGTTTTCTGAAAAGCCAGTGGCCATGCCTTATGCCCTCCACAAATCAGTACGATGTTTCGACAGTGGGTGTGGCCTATATGGCATTGAAAGTCACAAAATTGGAACAATAAAAGCTGCAGTAACTCCACCCACATTGTCCCACCTTGTCTAAATTTTACATATTTGGTAAGAGTCCTGCACTGAAGTCATCTACAACTACTTTTTGATCGTTCATAGTCCTTGTTCATACCCCGACCTGTTCATACCCCAACGTGCACAGGTCTGCGAGGGCCCTTTATAGCTGCTTGCAGCTCTAGTTATTATTATTATTTACTGTGCAGCGCTTTTCCATTTTTGAGGGCCTAAACATGCACGAAAAGTCACCAAAATTTGCACATTTGTCGGGCCCGGTGAAAAATTGGATATTTTTGTGTTTCCCAAAACAATGCAAAAAAAATGGCTCTGCAGCGCCACCTAAGGTTGAAAAAGTGCACCTGGTCCCGGCCCGTTTGACCTAGAGCTACGAAAATTTTTAGGCATATGTAGGAGCTAGAGACCTACAAAAAAGTCAGCGCGAGCCATGTGCTCAGATGTACAGAAAAAGAGTTATGAATTTTTGAATGTGCATTTTTGGCCCATTTTTGCACGTTTGCAGGTCCCAAACTGCTCCTTGTTTCTCCTAAACGCTTTACTCAATCGCCTTCAAATTTGCTGTGGTCCATATTCACACATAGGGGCACAAGTGGGCAAAATTTGGTGCAGATCCGCTGACATATATGATAGGGGCGTGGCTTCAAATTATGTGTTCAATTTTTCCTTCGCCAAGAGTGACATAAACCTTAATAACTTTGTTGTACTAGCTTAAAAAAATCTAAAACTTCATAGACACATGGAAACTTATGTCTTTAACACCTTTGAAAAAAGTTTTTTTCAATACCTACTAGCGCCGCCTAGTGGTTGATTAAAATGTTATTTTTTACACTTTCATGTATTGTGCTCAGTCTGTTTGAGTAAAACACATGAAAATTGGTCAGAATATCATTAAGACATGGAATATTAAGGTTTTAAAATTTTACGACATTTCGATAATGGGCGTAGTCTGCACGCCACCTCAAAGTCAGATGACTCGCCAAAACGAAAAAAGTGGCTGTAATTGGCCCCAAAATGGCCTTATGAGTGGAAAAAAGCCTCTCACTCCCGGCCCGTTTGACCTAGAGCTCCAAAAATTTGTAGCCTTATGTAGGACCTCGAGCCCTACAAAAAAGTCAGCGCGAGCCATGTGCTCAGATGTACAGAAAGAGAGTTATGAATTTTTGAATGTGCACTTTTGGCACATTTTTGCTCATTTGCAGGTCCCGAACTGCTCCTTTTTTCTCCCAAACGCTTGACCCGATCGCCTTCAAATTTGCTGTGATGTTTTATCTGACTGTGAGGCACAATTGTTCAAATTTTTGTGACGATCCGCCAACAAATATGTTGGGGGCGGGGCTTTATATTATGCCTTTGATGATTACTTTGCCACATGTGAAACAAACCTTTATAACTCAGCTTTACAAGCTTGGAAAAATCTGAAACTTCACAGACACATGGAAACTTAAGCCCTTAACACAAGTGTTTAAAAAAATCTTCAATTGCTTATAAGGCCATCTAGTGGCAAACAAAAATGTCAGTTTGATGTCTCGCAAAAACAAACAAAGTTGCTGTGTTTGGTCCCAGATAGTCTTATCTTTTCTAAACTTCATATATCTAATGAGTTTCCAATGCGGAATACACCTATCAACGTATTTTTTGTTATAGTGCGAGTGCCACCTAGTGGCAGCCAAAAATATAGCATTTTTTAAACGTTTTTATGTGTTTAGCTGAGCCCTTTGAAGTAATATCGCTGAAATTAAGTCTGAAAAGCCTCTAGACAGCCTTGCTGACCTCCACCAAATTTTACGAAGTTTCGATAATGGGCGTGGCCTCTACGACCATTTTCATTCAGAAGCTTTATCTGTCCAGTAAAAATTGCTGTAATTTGACCCAGATGATCTGATCTTCTCACAATTTCACACATTGGATGAAAATATTCTCCTGAACATATCGACAAAAATACATTCCAGTTTAAAGCTAGCGCCACCTAGTGGCTGCAAAAAATGTCATTAGTCGAAAGATTACAGTCAATCCTGTTTGGTTTGACCTACAGCTATGAAACTTTGTAGGCAAATGGAGGACTGCAAGACCTACAAAAAAGTCAATACAAGTGATGTGCTAGGATGTAGAGAAAAATTGTTATGAATTTTTTCAATGTGCAGTTTTGTCCCATTGTTAAACAATAGCTGGTCTCAAACTAGTGTCTTTTTCTCTTAAACGATTCACCCCCTTACCTTCTACTTTGGCATGAATCATTATCCAACTGAGGGGCACACATAGTCCAAATATCGTCAAGATCTCTTGACATAAAAGATGCGGGCCGAGCTTCAAATTATGTTTAATACTTCCTTTGCCGAGAGTGACAAAAATCTTAATAACTCAGCTATGACAGCTTCAAACCATCTGAAACTTTCCTGGCCCTTTAAAAGTAATGCAATAATTTAGCTATGTGATAAACTTTCAAATCATTTACAGCGCCACCCAGTGGCGGACAAAAATCTCATTTTTTATACTTTTATGTACTGTGAAATGCCTGTTTGACTAAATGAACTAAAAAATGGTCAGAAAAGCTATGACACATTGGAACATTAAGGTTCTCAACTTTTATGACTTTTCAATAAAGGGCGTGGCCTCTATGCCAACTCAAAATCCCATGTCTCGCGAAAACGGTAAAAGTTGCTGTAATTGGACCTAGACGATCTGGTATTTTTTAAACTTCGTATATGGGATGGGAGTCCAATGTGAAACACACCTACAAGTCTGATTTTTATCATAGTACGAGCGCCACCTAGTGGCAGCAAAAAATATAGCAAATCCTTAATGTTTTTATGTACTCTGCTGAGCCCCTTGAAGTGATATCCCTTAAATGTTTTCTGAAAAGCCAGTGGCCATGCCTTATGCCCTCCACAAATCACTACGATGTTTCGACAGTGGGTGTGGCCTATATGGCATTGAAAGTCACAAAATTGGAACAATAAAAGCTGCAGTTACTCCACCCACATTGTCCCACCTTGTCTAAATTTTACATATTTGGTAAGAGTCCTGCACTGAAGGGATCTACAACTAATTTTTCATCATTCATAGTCCTTGTTCATACCCCGACCTGTTCATACCCCAACGTGCACAGGTCTGCGAGGGCCCTTTATAGCTGCTTGCAGCTCTAGTTTTCCTTGATTTTACTGTTTTATTGTGTTACCTATTTATTGTGTTCTATTTTTCCTCTACAGCAATTTGGAAACCTGCGTTTGTTTGAAATTGTGCTATATAAATAAAATGGATTGGATTTGATCTACTTTGTTTGCTAAAAAAAAATGTCATTTGCGACCGTTGTGACAATTAACAGATCATGAGTGAAGGTTTGCCATAAATAGGTGAGGCAGGTGTGCTGTGGTTGGGAGGGAGTAATAATTCCAGAACACTGTTGGGGTCCACTCCAACACCATTCAAATTCTGCAGAAACCTAAAGGAGAACATGTTATTGCCGTAGACGGGTCTTTTGTGATCCAAGATTTACCTTCTGTGTTTTTGGAAGAAATGTTGCCAACTACAGAGAAACGTCTCAGGAAGACTGTTTCCAGCAAAACAACGCATGTTCTAGTTAGAGACCTTGAAGCCATCGTCATGCAGTAGAAGGATGATCCATAATGTCATGGCTAGACAAATGGCTCGATTGAACCCTTGCAATATGCAACCTTTTGCGTGTGAATGTGTAGTATTGTGTGCACACCTTGGTGGGTAGCACAGACAAAAGTGCTTACCAAATTAATCACTGTAAACCCCTGAAAATCTGGATGTAATACTGAGCAGTCTGCATGGGTCTGACATCAACCAATAGGCTGTGGTTGTCACATTGATGTTGTGTTGTGATTACTTTGATTTTGAATAGACATTGAACCAGTTTGTAATTGATGACACAGGCAAATTACATGTGAGTAACCAAATCCTCTGCGGTCTGTACCTCCTGAAATTCTGTGCAAGTCAGGCTGCATTTGGCAGTAATGTCTTATTCTCCAATATATTTGGCAGAGCATTGAAAAATATGCAAAAAGCCTTGAAGGCTTCTGCACACGCATCATGATTCTTACCATAAAGGAGGGTGCAGTGGAAAGAGGTAAGAGGCCGTGCAAAAGGTTTGTGTCTGAACCCAGCGCTTCCAGATCAGGAAGAAGAAATGAAATCTGGTCTGTTCAGTGGTTTCATGTGTCCGATTGGCCCAGTGGATGCCAAAACACGGGTAGAGTTCCAGGAAGACGGTGTTCAACCCGTTCATTTATTCATATGACTCTGGTTTTCAAGTCACTTCCAAATTAGTTAATCTGCATTCATGGAGCGTGGAGAAACGGATGTTGCAAGATGTTAGTCTGTACCCCTCACCCTACCTGTGTGGGCATTGTTGCCTGCTGCCCATCCAGCACTTGTCCTGCCATGGTGACGACTTGGTTTTGCCTGGAACTATGACGTCCCCTGCACATTCAAAACATGTCCAGGATGCATTGCGTTCATTGATGGGTGTGGGCAAGTCTTCACCCAATGGTTCAGTAGCTCCACATCTATCTTTTCTCATCCCCTCCTAGTCTACCCAGCTCTTCTCCAGCCATGCCCACAGCCACCTTCAAAGGGCTGTTCAGCCACGTCATATTATTTTCACTGTTTTCTTTTTTGGCCCTTGTAGCCTCTTTTTGTGTTCAATTCAAACTGACCTTAAGCCGCTGTTTGTGCTGCCTAACCCTTTAAGCCTTCAGCGGAGCCACCTTAAGTTTTTTTTTGTGCATCTAAGCAGTAATAGCCTACACACAATGCAGCGTGGAAGTCTGCCACTCTCAGCCCCTACCATTAAAGTTGTAAATCATGAAATCCCTGGCCTTCTTTATTTAATTTAGGTTTTTGGTTGTTTTTTTTTTTCAACAGTGCCTGTGTGGCCTAGACCCCTAGAGGCGTGTACTGCCCACATCCTTAACATCATCCCTAATGTAATTCAAAACTTAGTGTAACCACCACACCTCTGGCTTGGACAAACAACAAACTGTCCCAGACATTAGTTGTAATTTGTGTGAAACCAAATGTGTCTCTGGCTAGCTACACCCGTCGGGGAAACCTACTCCACCCACTCCAAATCAAAATTCCAAAATTGTAGGTGTTCCCCACGTCCTCTTTGGACAAGATTGACCGACACACCGCCCTCACTGTGGTGGTGTATCCAGTGGCTGCTATCCCAGAGGACAAGGAAGGCTTCCCCCAGTCTTTTCTCATCAAGAGCCCAGCTGACCAATTCAATGATTAGACTTTGGAACAGAATATTGCAGGAGACTACAATGATAGTTGACACAGCAGACAGTACTCGACAAAGACAGCAAAGCAAAGGGTAAGGGGAGGGAGAGGAGCAGAGCACAAAGCATCCACGTCCGTCGAATGGGTGGCACAGTGGTGGAGTGTTTAGCGTGTCCGCCTAACAGTTTAGAGGTCCCGGGTTCAATTCCAGCTCCCCCCAGCCTTCCTGTGTGGAGTTTGCATGTTCTCCTCATGCCCGTTGAGGTTTTCCTCCGGGCACTCTTTGCTTCCTCTTCCATTGCAAAAACATGCCTTGAATGTATAGTCCCTCGTCCTTACATTATGAGTGCCAAATGATTGCCATCCCATTGACTGGCAACCAGTTGATGGTGTACCCCACCTACTGCCCGAAGACTGTTGGGATAGGAACCAGCAAGCCAGCGAACCTAATGAGGACAAGCGGCTATAGAAAATTGATGAATGGATGTTTCAGGGGGAATCAACTTTTGAGCTTTCATCTGAGTTAACGTGTGCTAATGCCGAATGTTAAAGAACCAGTTTGTATCATGCATTGGTTATCTCTGATATGCAACAAATTTTCCCCCGAATCACAGAAAATACTTAAAATTTCCTTTATTTTCTTTTTCAGCTGAAGATGCAAAAGAATTGGGTCTCAGCTAAATACCTTCGCACCTATTGCTTTGCAACTCATTACATCTTCACTTTGCTGACCAATGGTTACAAATTTGACAAAAACAATTGGAAAGACGTTCACTTTCAAAACGAGGTGAGTTGAATAAATGAATAAATAAACATTGCAATATGTACATTACATGTTGTGTTCACTGTATGAGTGCAGACACACCCAAGTATGAGATGACATCCTAAACAAGTTGAGGAGCAATAAGATGCTCAAGCAGTCATCACTTTTAGTTATCTGATCTGAATGCAATTTTATGGTGCCATCCATCTGAAAGATTACATGCCAATCATATGCTATGAAAAAGTCAAAAGGCAGGCAATGCTTCGCTCCAGGATGCCCCAGGGATATGATTTTTTTTTCTCCCTCAAATGAAAGAGAGTTCTCATGTGCCACACAAGAGAAAACAAAGCTACTGGCCCTTTTAACATGGCACATTCTCCAAATGACAAGCCAACGAACAAGAGGCTCTGTGTGCCGTTCATTGCCTCTGGGTATCCAGAAGGCTTTCTGGCTACTTATAGACATACTTGTATTCATTACAGAAATCGTAATGGAGATTTGGGTTTTCTGACTCATCTTTGAGCTGGACAATTTTAAGTTTTTCACAGAGTTTGTAAGAAAAACAAGCCAAGAAAAAGTTGAATGATTAAAAGCTACATCTTTTAAGCAGAGATCTTCACATTTTTGTTGTTATCTTTTCAGGTGAAGAACACCAGTGTAGGTTGGAGTTTGGGATACATGCTCAGTAGCTCTAATATGATTCCATCTGAGGTGAATGAAGTCCTCCCATTGACTGATCCTGTTTTTGTGGGTCTTATCTTTTTATTTTCAGCAATGATCATTATTACTGTAATCTTGATTTTCATCATTCTTATTCGCACTTGCTAATTAGAAGCCTAAAATGTCTGCAAATATTTGTGTAGTAACCCCTTGTTCTTATCCTGGAATGAATTTTGCATTTTAAAAGACATTATTGTTTACAAAGCAATGTTGAGGGACCAACGGAAAAGAAAATAGTCCTTCTGTACATAAAAGAAAATAGTCCTCCTGTAGGACTAAAGTCAGATTAGTAATAATCAGAAGTCATAATAATTAACCCCTGGGGGAAATTTTGACGTGTATCAAAGGAACAGCGTACAAAAAAAAACTAAGGCTAAAATATTGCATAGATTGTCAAAACATGTGGACTTTCAATATGCTGTCCTGCCGTCCCTTCTAAATGCTTGCAAATGGGAGATAAGGTTGTACACCATGCAGCTGTCAAATTTAGCTCATGTTGGGCTCCTTTACTGCCATTCAAAATTGGAAATATTTTGGACATATCGAAAACCTGATGTTTTATCATGCATTTCCGCTCATTTTTTAATTAATTCTTTCAACGGCAACTTGCCCAAATAGTGCAATAGAAATGTTTGTGTTGAGAACCCCAGGGGGCGGTAGAGGACAATTTATGACATTTGCAAGCCTTTCAATGATTTTATTGGGTGGCTTAGCCTGACAACCACAATGCAATGTTCTCACTATGCATTGTGGGACTTGTAGATGACAAAATGCGAAGATCCAAAAGCTATATGTTGCAAGAAAGCTTTTACTTCGCTGCAGGGAAGCATTTCATTTCATGCAAGCCATAACATTATATCTGCATATTCCTATCTGTGAAATCTGCTGCACTGAATAGCTGTTAACATTTTTTTCCTCACAAAATGAACATTGTTCAAACCGAAACAGCCTTGAAACACACACACAAACAGACACACACACACACATATATATGTATATATATATATATATATATATATATATATATATATACACACACACACACACACATACATATATATATACATATATATATATATATATATATATATATATATATATATATATATATATATATATATATAATTTATATGTACAAGTTTTGTTGAATTGCTACTCTGTTATAAAAAACTGTATTGATTTCAATCATTTACATACTATTTTGAAAAAAAAACAACAAACAAACAAAACAAAACAAAAAAACACCTTAATAGCTTAATGCTTATTCGTGCTATTGCTTCAGTCTGACGATTCTTGACATATAACCAGTCACTGTCAGGTCTTATTTCAGAGGAAAATCTGAGAAATAATGTGTTTTTTGTCTGAGAAATAATTAAAGAAATGATTAACCATTGTCAGGTGTCTGTGCTGTTTATATATAAACTGAACTTATTGCAATACTGCTTCACTTAGTATTGCAATGCTGTATATCGATATTATCACCCAGCACTACTTTACAGCCATTTACAGCTCTTGGCTGCCACCCACTCAAGTAAAATTAATATATTATCTGCCACACTTGATTACAGCAGAAAGTGACGCAGTATTGTAATAAGACATTCAGTTTCCAATATATTGCATGTATTTGAAACACCTTATTTTCGTAATGTTTTTTTTAAATCAAACAGATCTTGAGTGGCTTTCGTATCATGATTTTTGTCATATTGTGAATCATGTTTTGAGTGTAAATCATTCAAATCGCTTCGAGTGAGACAATGTGGCTGCAGAGGAGAAGGGCAACAGAAAAAGAAAAGTTAATATGAAGACAGGGTGTTGTAGTCATATCTTGGGCTTCTTTTTCCTGTTCATGTTGTCTGTAGTAAACTTCTGTATGTCTTCGCGAGCGCAATAATATCAGATTTCTACTACTTCTCAAACAGCAGCCATATTTATGAGCAGTAGAATCTGTTGCCTTTAAATTAAATGGGGATTTTAAAATTTCAAGTATATATAGGCACACATACCTTCAGTGATTCGGCCCCCTCAGAAGCACACGAACACATCACTGGGCTACACAGGTTATTTTCCGGAGCATTTAAACATCAATAAACCCACATCAGCAATTGCAACTTATCATTGTACGTGATACTGCCAGAACTTCAAATATAATAATAATTTTAAATTATTCGTCCACAAAGTTTTATGAAGTCCAACAAGTGTCATGCCGGTGCAGCATGTTAGCGACGGATGTGGGAAAGTGGATCGAAAATGCAGGAAGGCAGGATGAGATGAGCTCAATAAAACGATTTATTACTCGCAGAAGCTGGGCAAAACATGAAACACTAGAACTACACTAGAGCTGGAATACGCTCATGACAGATGACACAAATTACACTAACGACAGACGCCAGGGAAAAACAACAACAGCCCAAAAGTAAAATAAATCAAACTCCACAAAATAAAGGCACAACAGGAAAAACACAGCATTTTGAGCCAGAAGTGCAATGGACGTCAACAAAGCTGATGATAGCCTTGCATGCTACACACTTGTACAGTAGGTGGCGGTGTGCACCTAACCGTTGTTTGTAATCTGCCATTAATTGAAAAGGAGAAGGAGCTCAATGGCGTACTCTACACAGGAGAAATATACGATGGCCCGATTACTTTTAAATCATATGTGTTGCAACATTTTGGTATTCCACATTGACTGATAAGACTGATAAGACAAAACGGTTTGTCAACTCTTAAAAAAAAAAAATGCCATACACCTTATCTAACGCGAACTGTATGCAAAGGCAAGTTTACCACCAAAACATGAAGCTCCAACACTTTACAAGTAAACCAAAGCAGTGTTGGAATTTTATTTCTAATTCAACATAAACTCAAGTTAGTAATCTGACTCCAATTTGTGACCTTACCCAACTGCCACTCATCCAACAATTTGCGCGCTCGTTCTGCAATAGAAAGGTATCAGGAAGCCGGCATTTTCACACACGAGTGGATTTATTCCTAACACGCAGATCTAATACAAGCACCTGGGTCTCGGGTCCCTCTCAATACAGCCCTGTACGCCGCTGTTGCCACCAGCAGACGTACTCTCATCCGAGTTGCCCAGCAATGAGTTATACTACACAATATGCAAATGGCACATGAACAAAGGCATCCTGGCATTATTTTATTGGCTATGTGTATACTGCAGTTAACTTTAGCTTGCTTTCATTGGTCTTTCTTCCCTTGCAGAATCGCTTGCTTACTCCTCCTGGTTGTAGTTTTCCTCAAAGTTGTTTTTCACCAGGTGCCAAGGTCATCTCGTCCCCGCGACTAGCACCGTTTGCTCTGAAACATTCCATTCTTACACTCCCTTGCACCCCATATTGTTTTGTTCACTTTACAGTCTCACACTCTCATACACAGAATGTAGCAACATCTAATGAACTACTTTAAGCTCAAACTCTTAGATTCCTTTAGCAGTCATTGATGCCATGAAGTAACTTTAACATCACGACTGATTTCTTTGCTTGTTGCTAATTCAAAAATGCACCTTTCTATCCCTGCGACATCAGATGGCAGTGGGCATGTCACTATTTGTATGAATGATTTTTTGTTTAATGTTTGAAACTATCAATCACAGAAATGCCGATATGCTATTGGCCGAACGCCTTTATCTAGCTTGATGGCACAGCTGGTCGGGACGGAAGGAAGGAGAGAAAATGAGTGAAAAACGGAAGAAAGGAATGTTGTGAAGACTTTGCAAACTTTATCTGTTAGACACGGCTTCTAAAATTGCAAGTGGCGGTAACGCAAGAAGTAAGAGGATGATGACAATAGAAACAAAGCAGGAGATAATTAAAAAAAAATACGAAGGAGGCGCACGCATGGTTAACCTTGCTCGTGAGTATGGCCGTAACCGCTCGGCAATCTTCTAAGGGCAAGACTTTCCTTGCCGGGGGACGGACCTCGATCGACAACAAAATTGAGAAGCTTCTTCTATTATGGATTAAAGAGAAGGAAATCGCCGGTGATATGTTCTAGTTTGAGAAAAGTTCTTGTTTAAGAAAATAAATAAATAAATTCTGCGGTCTCTGCGGTTGGTCTCTGCTCCCCTCCGCCTCCACCCAGCTCAAGTCACGTCGCCCCAAAGGTAAATGTCATTTTTCCTTTGTATATGTTATTTAACTGTACAGTAGATTGTTACTCATTTTTAATATGTGTATAAAGTCATGATGTTATTACCTAGGGTTTTTGCACGCGTTGCACGCATTCACTAATTAACATAGGTTTGGATTGCCTGTCATACGAGCAGTTCAAGTTACGAGCGTGGCCGCTGAACGGATTAAGTTCGTAACACGGGGGCTCACTGTACTTTTGTTCATGTTTAACTATGCTGAGATCTCAGTTGAATAATTTGTTATTACAGCAGCACGTGGAAAAACTTTAGTTTATTGCAAATGCTCAATACAAATACAGTGGGGCCCCGGTTTACGAGATTAATCCGTTCCGTGGTTGGGATCGTAACTCGAATTCGCCGTATGGCGGGCAGTCCAAACCTATGTTAAATAGCCAATGCGTGTAAAACCCTAGGTAAAAATATCAAAATTGTATATACATATTAAAAATTGGCATCAAAATAGTATAGTAAGTGCTTCAAATATATAATATACAATTAAAAAACATCATGAATAAAAAATATATAAAGGATTTATTTACCTTTGAGTTAGGGTTGTGACGAGCTTGTTATGGCCATAATCCCTAGTGAGGGTAGCCTAGCCAAGGCTAGACTATTTTACCTGTCTTCATATTTCTTGATTATTTCCAGCTCCATATAAATCATCTTCTTACAACTCTCTTTAACATCACTAGTAATCTCGGTACCCATAGCTAACCCATTCAAGTTTGAATTAAGCAGTAAAATGCACAATATGTTATTTTAAGCACTCAAGACGAGATCTAGTCTTTAGCATGCGACCAGTTTGACCGTGACGACGACCAATGCATACTAGTTATGTAGTGACATAAGCAGTGGCCCGTGTATAGACATATGAGTGCGGACACATCCAACATGGCGGTCACGCACACACACTGACCGTCATGTTAGATGTGTCACAAGGAGAAAGAAATGGAGTGAAGAGGACAAAAAAAACATTGCTGCCCATGTCGTAAGGTGAAAAGGCAGGGACTTCGTAGGCCGGAGTTCCACTGTATATCATTTTGAAATTGAAAAGTTTATTTTCGCAAAAAAAATTAAAAACTTTGAAACAAATCTCAGATCTCATTTTGGTGAACGCAATCTCGTCAGATCTTGTTTCTTGGGATTTGCATAATTTGTGGCAAGCCCCCCAAAATGCTACATTCGATGAATACTATTAATACATTATTAAAATGCATCAAAAACTGCTACAGATACATATAAGAATTACATTAGTGTATAATAGTCATGGAATTCAAAATATATCATATCAATATAAATAATAAAAAATGCTCCGAAAACCTTTAAATGAATCATCTTAATTATAGCAGTTGACAATATGAATGCAGTTCACTTATTCGCCTTGAGATGGTGCTGGTGTGTCGGTGATGAGTGTAGAGAAAGAGCTTTTTAGGTCATTTAATTTGAATGTTTTTATTTTACATAATCAGTGATCCGAGCATCATGTATAAAGTCAACAGGAGCAATAATATTTATTTTTGAAACATTTTGAGCATATACTTTTAAGTTTAGTTTGCGGTCATGCAAACTGCTTCCTGTGTGATGTCATTCAGCCTACTAGCTTAAGCGCTAATGACGCTAACGTCAGATACAACAGCCCAAAGTGGTATATTACATATGTGAAGATGAACTCCACTGGGAGTAGTAGCCACTATGGCAACAGGGAGTGACGTGGGTAACGTAATTCCTAGGTCAATGGAACAGGTATTACAATGCCACCTTGGGAGTCACCCAAGGAAGATAGGACATGCTCAATTTAAGGACATCAGATGTGGATACCATTGAAACAGAGGCAAGGGTCCAATAAATATGACAACTGTATTTAAATAAATCATAAAGCGTTGGCTATTAACATAGCTCTTTAAGGGAAACCTCAAGAAGCAAAACGGGACACTCACCTGACACGCACACACACACAAACATACTCCCGTGAACACTCGACTCTCCCTCTACCAGGACCTCCACCAGAAGTCTCCAGTCCTGAAAATACACCAGAAGTCTCCAGTTCTGAAAATAAAAGACAATGAATTAATCAACACAAATAGAAACTAAAACCAATCAACCTGCCAACAGAGTACTAATTGAATAGTGGATTAAACTATTCATAAAAGGACTAAAACTTTTCTTGAAAACAGAACAGGGTTGATTAGTCCATGGCTAGGGCCAAGCTGCGCACCTGGCAGTGGAGGCCCATTTCCTCCAGCTGCTAAAACAGGCAGCTAGCATGCATGGTCTAAAATTAAAGCTGATGGGTTCAGATCGTGGTTTTTGACAAAAAAAAATGCCAGAATAGCTAACCTACCGCGCCTTACCTGCATGAGTAATGGATGGAGCCAACCAAGAAGCCCCGGAAGTGGGTGGACCTCGAAGCCAACGAGTCAGCGCCCCCAAGAGCGATACCGCCGCTCTAATTACCAAATTGCTAAAAACCTGCAGGGTACCACTGTTATGCCATGAGGTAAGTGGGGAACTTTACGCCTCCTGCTACAGTCACGTGTTTGGTTTAAATTTTAGTCATTTTGAATTAGATGGCCAAAGTATCATTTTCAATGCAAGCTGAGCGCATTTTGCCATGACCTGAGTGAATTCAATGGAAATACAATGTACAATGAAACTACGGCTTTTATCTGCTTTACAATCAAACTTTTATGATAAATACATGGCGTTATGAGAACATTTTACAGTCATACTGAATTAGATAATCTGAGTACATTTTGCCGATGACTTGAGTAAACTCAGAGGGGAGGCAATATACAAAAGACATTGTAATTATATGTATTAGCTGTATTACCTCTGCCAAAAAAAAAAAAGTGTTGCCACGTCTTTTTTGAGCCCTGTAGTATCGACAAGAGAACAAGCATTTTTAAGCTTTGATGATTAGGACGAATCGTGTCTCGGACATTGTTCTTGGCTCTCCTCAAGGATGCAAGAGCAGGCATGTCATCCTGGGAGGACAGAGAGAATCCAGTGATTTTCTGGTTGGTGTTGATCATTCTCTGCATCACTTTTCAAATGGCTGCAGTGCACCGTGTGTGTCACACCGTGTTTCTAATTCTAGTTCCTCAAAGTTATTTTTCCAGAACACTCTCCGGAAGTAGTCGCTGTTGGTCCTTCTTCACCACTGCCATGTTGGATGATCCAGGAAAGGTCGTAGGGAGATGTAGACTCTCAGGGGCTTAAATGAGTGGACCTCTTCAAAACGCAGGCCATGATCATGGGCTGGATGTCTTTTGTGTTTCCAGAAGTCCAGTATCGGTTCTTTTTTTGTTGTGATGTTAAGAATGAGGTTGTTGTCAAGACTTCATGTTTTAATTGCACCACAATGTCATCGTTCATACAAAGTTTACTATTGATACACAATGCATACATGTCATTGACAAACCAGCCTCGTTTGAACATGTTAAGAGCTATCACCACAAAGTTCTGTTTTAATGCTTGTTTATGTTGAATGAAATTCAAAATAAATATGAGCTATGAAATACAAAACTCTCAGGTTCCATCTCAACAGGCTGCATTTATTGGGTTGACTGTCATTCCTCTCATTGGGTGGACAGCATTTTTCACCTCCTGGACCTTTTTTGGCTGAACAGTCTGCTTCGGAAAGGTATTCCATTTGACCCATTTCTTTGGTAAATCATTTCATAGCGGCACCACCGTGCTTGTTTTCTTTGACCGTTAGGGCTAGAGAGATCTACTGATGGAATGTTATCATAAATAACCTCTAAGATTGCTGGAATAAAATCACTCACCTTCGTCCTGCGACAATGTATGTATTTTTTCGTCTTCTAGACAAACTGGCACCACTGACGACTGCGGTTCTGTTGGGTCTTCTAGCGTTGCGCCCTCTCGCTTCCACTTGGATGCCAAGTGGCTTCGGTGCTGGTGGAATTGGGTTTCCTACCGATGCCTTCTTGGTCTGAGGGCATGGAGGCAGTAGGCCCTTTCTGGCAACGGGAGTTCAGATAGATGTTGGGAAGTGGTCTCCATGGATAGAACAACCCCTAGGCGGTTTTCCACACAAATCATTAGGGCGGGATGAGGTCTGTACAGTTGAATCACCATCTCCATAATGTGTGTGCAAGTAGGTTCTGTTGACAGTCTTCCAAGAGACACATGATTTTATATACTCCCTGGGTCACCCGGGGGTAACTATTGATGTTTGTTGGTACAGTATTTAGTCACAACCTGTGCTTTGAGCAAAAGGCTTATTCTGTGCTTTAGACATCGGATCTAGTGGTCAGCCAAGACTCGGTGAACCACCGTTATATATGTTACCGGCATTTCTATTTAATAACTAAACTACCACAAACATGCAAAACATTAGACAAAAACAGTGACATACCTCAAAGCTCAGTCAATTCAAGCATTTTAATTTAACCATATTATTTTAATATTCCCACCAGTGAGAATACTGACAGCCCCGTGCACTGAGCTACAATTATAATTAGATGTCCGTGCACTACTGATTTTCTTAAACATGCAATCCGGGTGAAAAGTAAAGCTCAATAAGTAAAAAATACATTTTGTGTGAAACGTTTGCTTTTTTTTATCCAACGTAGTCCTCCCTGCTCAATAATTATAGATTCCAGCCTTTATTAAATTCATTTCTTTTTAACAGCAGCATAAAATAGTTTAACATAGTTTATATGTAGTTAAGTGATTTATAGTCATATGAACTCTTTTCCAGATGTAAACACTATCTGTTGAGGTCATCATCATGAAATTGTGCTTCACTCTTCCTCGTGGCCAACTCTTCTAAGCACTGGGACTTCAAATATTTTCTGAAACACAGAACAACAACGATATTACTCAAAATTTCATTTTTCCATGTTTGTGCCATGTACACTGTTTATGACCTGTTTAACTAAGTGTTTTAAAAAGTGAGAAGTGATGTTGGTAATCCTTTGTTTTTGTTTTTTTAGTTAGTTACCGATACAAAGGCCTGTCAACTTTCATGACAGCATGAGCACATCTGGACTCTGGATATAATAGCATAACCTGGTTACAAGCCACATCAACTTTAAGACAAATTTTTACAAACTTCAATGGCTGTGGACGGCGAAACAGACAGCATGTTTGAATTGCAGTAATTGCAGTTTGCACAACAGGGCGCAAAAGAAATTGGGCAGATCTGATTTAGTTTATTTAGACAAAATTAAATACATGTCATCACTTTTGTTGCCAATCAGACAGGTAATCAGCTTCGGGAATGTTCAATGTCACTCACAGGGAGCAGAAATGAATCATGCTGCCTGTTTTGCCGACACCCAAAGCTGTAAAACACGGTCAGCTGAGTTTTCAAAATGGGGACAGAGCCAAGCAAAAGCACTGAGCAGACTCATGAAATGGTGAAAGAGAAACTTGGGATTGCTGATGTGTGCAGTATTTACTGTATTTACAGATGTTGAAATGTAGTTACTGTGCCAATTGTGCATCATTAACCAGTATTTAACATAGTATGATCCAGAGTATAGACTAAACTTTTTTTTTTTTTGCTGATTCATCCTTATGCATTCTGATGCATCCTTACCCCCTTCCTTATCTGTCGGTATGTCTTGTTTTGAAGTTGATCCAAATTGTAATTGTCAGTCTAACAGACAGGTGGGCAAAATCATACAAACGAGGCCTGACGTGAGAGGAATATAAACAAAAACCACACAAGCAGAAAAGAACAGAAACCCCCAAAATAAACCCACATCCAAGATCCAACAGAACATGACAGCACTTTGCGAGCATACGATCCAGTAGAAAAGAGTTGTCGTTTCACCTTTTTTTTGAAGGCCTCCAATGACTCAAATTCCAGACGTGCCAATTTGATTCGAATGTGTTTGGGAACATCTGGAACCAAGAAGGCCAGGATAAACTTGAAGGCCAGAAATCCATGCTGAAATACAACATAGGATGCATACATTACATGGCATTCTGATCTCATATGCACATTTGAACACTTGTTGCAAGTTAGTTCTGAGTGTACTGTGGGTTTTTCTTTCAATATCAAGAGTATTACCAACACTATTGCCAGTGAATGCACATTTACTGGACAAAGTAAAAACAAGATTCAAGAGTTTTATTGTCATATGTATAGTATTATTATACCACACAATGAAATTCTTAGTCCGGTCACTCTCCGAGTAGCAGACTACGTTACATGTTCGAGCTTTTAAACGTCAATCAACCCACATCCGCCAATAAAATTGTCATTATACGTGATGCTGTCAAAACTATATTTAAAAAAAAAAAAGAATAATAATTTAAAATAAATATCCACAACCTTTTATGAAGTCCAAATTACAAATCGCAGTTCAGAAGAACATCATTTTATTTATTTACTATTAATTGAATATGAATGAAATAAAATAACACAAACATGTTATAAATGAAACAATAAATAAAGAAATAAAGGAAAGGTCTCTTTCTTTTGGCACCGATATGTACAGTGTATCGACTCGGGTGTTCCAAAAGTTTTTTAAAAGCACCGTAGCACATTGAGGAGCTCTGTATACCTTCGAACTGAGATGTACATTGCTGTATATCCACTCTGGTGTCCCCACCAGCCGTGCTTTGGTTTCTCGTTGCTGCCTTGGTTAATTAAACAATTGAAGTTTGCAAATCCAGTGTAGCTCCAAACACTAAAATTGATCCTTTGCAAACAAAAGGCATTCCCAGCTGAACTATTTGCCAGGGTTGATGCGAATGCCCTGGCTTCTGGCTAAGGCAGATTACATACAGCATGGCGACACAAGTTGCCTGAATTCTAATTGGCTAAAAACTCCCTACTTAAAAATACAACACTAGAAGGAGCATAACCAAATTGATAGAATATGACACGAAAAGAACAGAATATGGAGAATAATTTTATAAATCAAAATTAGATATATCAGCGATGCCTCGTTTTTTTGCGGTTAATTGAAAAATAAGTGAAAACCGCGAAATAGCGCCCCCGCCCACACACACACACACACACTCACACACAAACAGGTAGGTTACCTCAACAGCAACTGTCCACAGCAAGAGATACATCTCTGAGTCAGGGAAGTAAGCTCTAACTTGAGGAGACATGCCAATAAGTGTACAGTTGGTCACAATAGCAATGACGCTCATGGCTTCAAAGGCAAGCTAAACACAAGAAGAAAGCAAACATATTTTTTGTTTTTGGGGTTATCAGTGATTCTTTCATTTGTTGCAACGTCCTGATAAAGAGATCTAAAGACATCAGCAGCCCAAAAAATTGTTTCTGCCTGTTCGATTAAAGGGTATAATAGAAGGCAAATTCTTCATCAAGATGGCCCTCTTTCTCATAGTTCAGCCTCCAGCTCAAGATTTTTGAAGGCAAAAAACATCAACGTTCTCCAGAACTGACCAGCCCAGTCATAAGACAAAGATTATTGATTGTGGCTAAGGTGAGGTAGGACACTCGAATGATGAAATGTCTTGCAAGACCGCTTTCTTTGCCGCTAAGTGAGACTTCAATAATGGTAAATGGTAATTGCTTTATATAGCGCTTTTTGAATTTAGAACAGGGGGTGTCCAAAGTCGGTCCTCGAGAGCCGCTGTCCTACATGTTTTCCAGGTTTCTATTCCTGACACATCTGATACAAATGATCAGGATCATTATCAGTTTTCTGCTGGTGAGCTGATCATTTGAATCAGGTGTGTCAGGAAAAGAAACCTGGAAAACATGTAGGACAGCAGCCCTCGAGGACCGACTTTGGACACCCCTGACTTAAAAGGTCCTCAAAAGTGCTTTACAATCAACTCCTCATTCACTTACTGACGACACAGCATCTGGAAGAACTGGAGGTTCTATATTTTGCCCTAGGATAACGCAGCGCTAAGTCCAGTTTTTATTTCTTTCTAAAACTTAAATAAGAAAAAATACTTGTTACGAACTGGGCTATGTTGTTATTTCTTAGCTACAATACACAAACAATTGACCTGCAGGGCGAACTTAGTGAACTTAAAAGTCAAAATGGTTGCTTCTTTTTAAGGTTCATGTGGTCCCTATAGATCACAGTGATTGTGAATATGAACATCAATATCCATCTTAAATTAAATTTGGTCATGTTTACAGGTAATAAACAAATGTAGTAGGAGCGTTAAGTGCAGGAGAGATATTGCAGCAACTTTTAAATTTAGATTGCAACTACATATGGTGTATTACAATTGCAGTTTTCCTTTATTTATCAATCTTTCTGTTATAGTTTTCCCTCCAAATTCATTAAAAGCAACATATGGATGTTAATAAAGGAATAAATATCATTTTACCGGCTCAAGAAAATGTGTTTGTCTGACTGATGCTTTACAATTATCGTAAAAGTACGTGAACATAAACTTTCTAATCATAACAAAACACAGTAGTGCATGCCTTCATTATTCTTCAAACCGATGTACAGCATATGATACAATGATACTATGAAAGTAGAGCAAATTTGACCACAAGTGAGTCTAATCATCATGGAATTTTGAAAGTTGTTATTGCATTCACTCAAAAGAAAAAAAGTAGAAAAAAGAAAAAAGTTACATTGCTAAGAATGAACAATAACATGTGCCCTGAATAGGATTTTGACAAAATACTCAATAAGGACTGAGGTATTCACCTGCCAGATCCCTATGTTAGCAGCTGGGTCCGAAAATGGTCGTTTAAAAATATTGCACATTTTGAAAGCATCAGAGTAAATCTCGGTGATGTTGTTCAAAACTACAAAAACAGCAGCCAGAGGATAAACAGCTGAAAACAAGCTGACATAACCAAAAAGAAGAAACAATTCCAGGTAGTCATCAAACGTACCCTGTGAGAAAGTTGGAAATATTAATTATTAAATCCATATGCACTGTGACAAATTAGTTAAATAAATAAACTAACTTTACTTACCAAGTACGTTCTCATGTCAGTTTCCAGTCGCACTTGCTCATTTAAAGGGAGCTCTATCATCATTATCTTATTGCATCCCCTTTGAAGCCAGTAGGGCAGCAAACATTCCATGAACTGATTTATGATTTGACTGGTGATCAACAAGGTTGCCAAATTCTTAAAAAAAAAAAAAGGACAGCAAAAGAAAAAAATCAGAAGCTACAGCAGTATTAATACAAGTTATATAATAATACTTTGTGTAATCACTTTTACGACTGGAAAAAAAAAATCTCTGTGCATCAGGAAGGTATTGAGAACCTTTCACTTTTACCAGATTGTTATGGTACAACTTGTGTAAATGCTTAAAGATGTGATTCTATCATTTCTAGTGACAACTGTGAGGTCCCAGTTCTTTTTGTAGAAATGATCTTGTAGAAAAGGGATTGAGCAGCAACCACTGGGCTGGTAGTCAAAAGAACTTGCTTATACATGTTGCAAAAAAATTAATGTCACTTGTAGGTTAAAAGTAAGGTTTTCAAAATATCAGTCAGTCTGATAATATTTTTGTAAAACAGGGTAAAGTCGTGTTTGGACAAGAGGGCGTGAAAAAGTAAGTATTGAATCAAAATGTTTGCACTCAGATCAGAATGAAACAATAGGCATGAGTTGTCTTTGCCCTTTTTTTCCTGCTTTGATGTTTGTTTTGACATCAGAGTTAATGCACCCACTAACCAACCACTAATATACATGTATACTTTGGGATTTTATAGGACCTGTGCAGCTGGGTTATTGATCATTAGATGTTTTGAGGATAAGGAGGAAAACTTGATGCCCTCACTCTGTTACATATTTGAAAAGATGTTTTTGAATTATTTGAAAAAATTGTTTTTGTTGTTGTGTTGTTTGTTTTTTCCAGCGTTTGCCTCAGGTTTTTGAGCCCCTGTAAATGTGCAAAAATCTGTCAAATGTGAATATTCAAAAAATCATAACTTTCTTTCCATATATCAAAGCATACGGCGGGAATTGATTTGTTTGTATATTTCCTTAAGATGTAATTGGTGCTTCAGAGCTATTTTGTAACAGTCACACAATCATTTGATAAAATCTATATGAATTTGCGAGGCTCAATGAGTGTGCAAAGCTTCATTAATTTTCATGAATGTCAAAAATAATAGCGATTATTTTTTTCCCAGCAAAGAACTTACCACGGTAACAGCATTTTACGAAAACACGCAGTGGTCGCCGCTCGGGCTCTCATAATAATCTTAGAAATAATCATTTCTACATAAACAATAAGGACTAATACCATTGACTTGGACATCAGAACACTGAGACAGATGTGTATTCCATTGGAAGAACTGATTTTGTTTATAATTTTGAGACCCTAGGTAAGCATGTCAAGCTATTGTAAGCCGGCTTTATATGTGCAGATATTGTATTTTTAAATTACTGTTAAATCTAAATCTGAATGGCTTCAGCATTATTTCTAAATTCAATTATTATATTATCTATTCAAATATTGTATTATCTCTATAAATATGGATGAAAACTGTGAAATAGAACCAAATACATACCAGATGCACTGTATATTTGTGAGTGAGTGTTTGGGTGATAAATAAAAGTTGACCAACCTGTCTAAGCAGCACAAGGTCTTGCATAATGAAAGCAATGTAAAACAGCGAGGCAAAACAGTTGAAGAAGTTGAACTAAGAAGAAAACAAAAAAGTTTATTTTGTATCAATATATATATATATATATATATATATATATATATATATATATATATATATATATATATATATAAGTCAATTGGTAGAGATGTTGTTTTATACATACAACTAATACTTTGAGGACCAAATGATTCTGATGTGAAGATTCAAGTCTGTGGTTTTCTGGAAAAAAAAAAAGAAAAAGTCAGTAAGTCGTTGAAATTTGGGTTTAGGATTTTTACCTTTTTATAGGCTTAAAATGAATAAAATGTAATCAATAGATTTGGGCCTCAAAGTTACAACTTGAACACACAAAGCATTCTGACAAAAAAGATGTCTCTAGACAAAACATCAACACAACCCTTAAAACCCAAATCTACTCTTCATTTTTGGTCATAACTAGAGACTTTTAAATTCATCCTGAACAACAATTGGCATCAAAACATAAAATAAAACTGGATGATACTTGACACCTCGCGTCTATACGAATCCAGCACAATGCGGTTTCATTCATGTACAAGCAATGTTGGGCAAGTTACTTCAAAACTGTAATGTATTATTTCTTACTTAATACTGTCATTTCAAAGTAATTAGTTACATTACAATATAACTGTCTTTGAAATATAATTTATTACATTACTATTGCATTACTTTTATATTACTCTCACCACCGTAACTGGAAATATGGATTTGCCATTCTAAATGTAGCTCATTAGGCTCATTAGACATCCCGTGAAAGGTTGGCTTAAGCCTAATAACAGTACAATTCATTTCATCTGTATTGTATTGTAAACCTTTACGGACAGCAGGAAGTGCTGCATTTATCATTGTCCCTAGCTATAACAACATGGCAGCCTTGAAAGGAGTGCCAACCCTCTTGTAATATATTTTAATGATTACTCGACCACCGATTATATTTAAAATATACTGTTGGTCATAAAGAACTGATTTATTTGCACATTTTTTAAAAAACTTTATAATCATTTAATTAATTATTTTTTAATGAAAAATGGTCTAAATTTTACACAATGTCCCTCTAAAGACAAGATATATAATCTTTTTTTTTTGTATTTTAATCCCTTTGTAACAGTGATGCATTGTTTATGCTGCAGGCAAAAACAGTTAGTGCATTTCACAATTTCTAGGTTAATCCATTTATCCATCCATTTTCTATAGCCATTTAAATTCAAGTTCAGTCAGCTAAGTTCAGGACAGACATTTCAAAAATAGATAGCTTCGGTGGGGTTAACATTAGCAGCTAGCCTACACCATTGTTAAGGTGTATAACGTGCTATCTAACATGAATTTTGTATGTTTCATCTTGATACACATTGATACACATTGACCAGAACTATTTATAGACTTATTAATAGCAAGTGTACAGTGAAAATTAGAATTAGTTTACCTTGTCATTATTTCTAGTTGTGACAGGGATCTTGCTGACAAGGTTTTGAAATGCTGGTGAATCCACTGTGGACAGCATATCTCCTCCCTAGCCTCTTGATGTCGAAGTGGCATCCCTCAGCGAGAGAGCGCAATCGTCTGCGTGTTTTCTTTTCGCTAATCTCATGTTACCGTGGCACCGCTCCAAATGGTTTGTAAAATTACTGATCTTATTTCGCTAAGTGGACAGCTTTTTAGGTGTCGCGCACACAAAGTCCACCTGAGGATTATATTCTCTTTGTCTTTATCACTGACGAACTGAAAGTAAAGGGCATATGTCCAGCTTGTGTACATATTGTCCATATTTAACATGCCGTCTGCTGCTACCACATTCATCTTAGCTGTAGTTTATCAACAAGTAAACATTTTGCCCCTGACTTTTCTCCTCCAATCTCGCGGTGTTTTGGGCGAATTTGGGGGGATAAAAACACCACTTTCAGGCTAAAAATTCATTGTAATGCATCATTTTACTCTCATTAGTAACAAGTACAATATTCCTATTTTTTTGTGTGTAATATATTACATTACTGTGTTGTGTAAATGTAAACTAAAAGAGCATTAGGTTAATGTTTTTGCAACAGAAAAGATCTTTACTAATAACGAATACTTAAAAAATACACTAGCTCATGTTAGCTGTAATGTAGTACAGCAGAATGTTTGCAGTGTTTACATTTTTGTTTTACCTTCCAATATTTTACTATCATTTTCTTCATCTGGAAAAACAAAATCTTACCACACATCATGCAAGGGTATTTGTAGATTTCTGTTTGTCTCGTGTAGAGCTGCAGATACACATCGAGTGTTTTGGCAATTGGTATTTCTCTGTATACAAGTCAACCTCGGGTCAGAGTCGACCCCTCAATTTTTTTACGTCAATTTGGGTGACTTTTACAAAAGTATAAGTGTATACGTCTACCCCTGACTTTTGTGGTTAAAACACATGGTATTTTAATTGTATAAATACAATTCTTGCATTTGAAATTACATTAATCATTTGCCACTAACTTACCCCACTCAGTAAGGAACTCAGCAGCATATCTGTAGATGAGATTCATAACTTCTATAATCACAGCATAGATAACCCCAGGAATGAACAATAGTATGTTTGTCCAAAAAGTAGGCTCCCTATTATGTATCATTAGAGCCCATCCTTCCATCTGAAAGTAGATCATCATGACATAGAGGGAAAGGTAGAGACAGAGCAGGACAAAAGGAAGGGACACAAGGTAAATACGAAGCTGCCGCTTGGAGTTGGGGTACAGAGGCTCTTCTCGTCCTGTCACCGGATTAAACCCAAGAATGCCGTGGAAACCAGGCCGCGGTTCTTCAAACACCTTCTTTCTGCTCAGTGTGCCCCAGTGATATGCTAGAGAGGCACTGCACCGCTTCCATAACTAGAGGGGGGAATGTTTAGCTCATTATTCTCTAGTCAATAATACATCACATGATCATGTCATAATTCACATTACATTGAGGTACTGTAGAATGTTATCTGATTCATGTACAGACCAGAATTATTCACACCAAGCCATGTAGTTACTTGAAGATAATCCAAATAATACCGTAATTCTCCAAATATAGGATACACCTGTGTACGGGATGCACGCTTAATTTTAGGGGCAAATTCTGGTATTTTCTAGGTCACTGTGTGTAGTACGCACCACGAGTTTGGCGACAATCTAAAAATTGTGGCAAAACAGAATAAATCTTTGTAATTTCTTCACATTTTCTTGTATTTATGCCCCTAAGTTATTTATTTGTTGCATCCATAGTTATGGAATAATTACATATAGAGTCTGTATATATGTTATCATTTAAAAATACATTGTTTGCACACCTGGCACATAAACATGTGTACACAAACCCACACAGATTTAGACAATTCTTTGTATTGTATTACTGTGAAACTTGTAACAACCTTTATAAGTGAAAGCAAGGTTGAAATTTCTGTGCTGTGACAGCGCTGTGAGTGATCAAGCAGAGTCAAACATGCTTTTGAGGCTGCCACCAATTCCAAGCTCATCTGGTTAGATAACAAAATGGTAGGAAATCCATTCCTAGTCAGTTTGTGGGTCCTTTTCTGCTACCACGTAACACTCAAAGTCCTTACCGCGAGACATAATTACGGTTTGGTTTGAATGATTCCATTCATTTAATTCACTGTAAGTGCAATGAAATGGTTTTGCAGAGACTTTGAGGAAGAATGAGACAGAGCACGAATAAGCCATTTTCAATGATCGCTCTTCTACTGGTCAGATCAGAACACATCTGCGGCAATGTCAAAGAAAAAAAAGAAACTGTAGCGGTTTTAAAAGAATATAATAGCAGTCGTCACTTGTCCACCAAGGCGTCTAATTATGCCAGCTACTATTCAACACAAGTGCGTATGGCTACTGGTGAAAGGTTGGTAGCTAGCATGCAGGCTTCGCAAAACACCTATAAAACACACAAAACGCAAGCATGTTTTTTATTGCCATTCAAACTAGCAAAAGCCAGCAAGCCTTTCCCCGAAGAGGAGTTTCTTAAAGGGTACAAGGTAGGGACCTCAAGTATTTTATGTTGTAAGAGCAAGAACAAATTCGAAAAAAAACAAACAAACATACTATCATGCAGGTCAGTGACTTGCCGTATTAAAGTTAAATTGACGAACACTTTAACAGCAAGAGAAAAAATAAAGTGGCATCAATTTAATTATATTCTTTGGCACTGGACAAAAGCAATGACTAAAATAAAGGACACTGGAGGATTTTTTGGCTATAGAATCCCTGAAAAGAAAACCATGGGGAGAGGACTTATTTAACAGAGTATCAACAGTCATACAGAGGCACAAGTTACCTTGGAGTACACTCGTCAATGTTACCACAGATGGACAAATCTGACAGGAAAACGTTGGGATGCTCAAGAAGTAATGTTCCTACACTGCAAAATTCACTAGGAAGCACTGTGTAAAACCGTGTTGCAGGCTGACCACGTTGCAAAACCTGTTTAATCGAGCGAGGGGACTTCACCATCACCAATTTATTCTTTTTCCCAAAGAAACTAACGCTGATCACATTAAGTTACTGTACCATTCTAATGTCTGCTGGTTAAGTTTAGGAAAAGTATGTCAACATGTCTGGGAGCTCAAACATGAGATTATTTCATTTTTGGAGCTGCTTGAAAAAAACTGAACATTTTTCAGAGCTGAATGACACAGGTTGGCTTTGAGTGTTATGAGTGATGAACACCTCAGATCTGTTCTGAGAATTGCCACAACAGGATTACCTCCAGACTTTGATGCACTGGCTAAAATGGGTGATCAACAACACTGTTCTCAATCAAAAGTATATGTTATTACACTAACACTTTAGCTATGTTGTTGTTTGATATGTAATGTTAACAAATGCAGTTCTTTTTATATGTATTGTGTCTTATTGCTGTCCCAGCTCGGCTGTCAAATTTTAAAAGTCAATGTGGCCCCCGTGCCAAAAGGTAAACTGATGAGCTCATTAGACTGCAAGTTGATTAGAGGCACCTGTGGCTAAAGCCAAACTGTGGCAGAGTTTTTAATTCTGGACGTTGTTTTCCAATCTCTGCAGTTGATCCCGAACCACTATCAGGCCGCGTACTGGTGGTTGAGGACTTCTGATTTATAGGATGCACAGATACTTTAAGCCTTCATTTTTTGGGAGAAAAAGGCGTCTTATATTGGGCGAATTACGGTAACTTTAATTACTATAGACACAACTATAGAATGGCAAAATGAAATTGATTTCTTACCTCAAGAATAACAGTGCACCAGATGAGATTGAAAGCAGCAAAGAAAACATATTTGTCATGATTGTCCCAGTCAAACTGAGAATAGAACAGTCCAAGAAGGGCCAGAGGCGCGAGAGCCATTGTAAAGTATTCCAGGAAGCCAAAGTAGAGAGCCAGACCTTCCCCATAGTAGTGTCTGATGTCATCTGAAAGTTAAGACTTAAGTATTAAAGGCCATATTGCGAAGGGAGTGCTGAATTATTAGGCAAGTTGTATTTTTGAGGATTAATTTTATTATAGAACAACAACCATGTTCTTAATGAACCCAAAAGACTCATTAATATCAAAGCTGAATATTTTTTTAATAAGCTGGAGTGGGGCTTTTTTTTAGTCTCGGCTACTTTAGAAAGATATCTGTGTGCAGGTGACTATTACTGTGCGTAATTATTAGGCAACTTAACCATAAACAACTTTATATCCAATTTCACCTTGTATACATATATATACACATACATTATATATATATATATATATATATATATATATATATATATATATATATATATATACATACATACATACATATACATATACATACATACATATATATATATATATATATATATATATATATATATATATATATGTTTATTTATTTATTTATATTTATATTTATATATACAGTGGGCCCCCGGTTTATGAACTCCCTCTTTTACGAACTTTTCGACTTACGAGCGTGGACCGCAGCGTTTTTTGTCTCCCTCTTACGCACAAACCTTTCGTCTTGCGAACAATCCGACATGCCGGTCAATGTGATCGTACAATTATTTTCGCTTTGCTGCATCAACGACATCAAATGTTCACGCTTGTCACGGTAATGCTGAACGCTATTGCTCTTACAATGTCACAGTCACTGTCTCAGTCATGGATATTTATATATATATATATATATATATATATATATATATATATATACAGTGGGCCCCCGGGTTACGAACTTAATCCGTTCAGCGGCTACGCTCGTATCTCGAACTGCTCGTATAGCGGGCAATCCAAACCCATGTTAATTCGTGAATGCGTGCCACGCGCGCAAAAGCCTTAGGTAAAAACATCACGATTGTACACATATATTGAAATTGAGTGACATGATCTACTGTACAATTGCATAAAATAACAAATACAAAGGAGAAATGACTTTTACCTTTGGAACGACGTGACTTGAGCTGGGTGTAAGCAGAGGGGAGCAGAGACCAACGCTCAAAGTCAACACGGCAAAGCAGATAGGCTATTGGTCTTACAGTGTCACCGTAACTTTTTCAGTCAGGATTTTCTCTCCTTCCTTCCATCCGAAACAGCTGTGCCATCAGGCTAGGTAAAGGCGTTCGACCAATAGCATATCGGCACTTCTGTGATTGACGTGTGACGCCGGCCAATGGCATCTCCGTGAGTGAGACCGGGTGACCTTAATCAATCAATAGCATTTTGTCGTATACTTGACTGCTATTGGTCTTACAGTGTTACAGTAACTCTTTCAGTCAGGGTGCAAATCACGGAGATACTAAAACATCATCCTCTTATTTCTTCCTTTACCGTTGCTAGTAATTTTAGAAGCTATGTCTAACAGATAAAGTTTGCAAAGTCTTCACAACATTCCGTTTTTCACTCATTTTCTCTCCTTCCTTCCATCCCGACAAGCTGTGCCATCAAGCTAGATAAAGGCGTTCGGCCAATAGCATATCGGCATATCTGTGATTGACGTGTGACGCCGGCCAATAGCATCTCCGTGAGTGAGACCGGGTGACCTTAATCGACCAATAGCATATTCGCATCTCCGTGACTGACTGATAATTATTCGCACTTTTTTTTTTAAACGGTTGGAATGTATTGACAATTAATTTAAAAAAAAACACACATTTAAACCAATGACAATTCGTTGTCCTGCAATCGGCACATTTAATTTCATGTCAGCTGTTTTTCCCTTTAGCTGTACAAACACTACACTTAAATGGTAATATATTTAGACACCGTGAGTGAGACAGTCAGTGTGACGTTCTAAGACCAATAGCGTTCACATTGCTGCCACAAATATCTACTGATGATTTATGATGACGCAACTGCTGAATCTGTTGACGTAGTTGAGCGAGAACATTTCTACATACTCAATGGCTGGTATGTCGGATTGCTCGTAAGGCGAAAGGTTTGTTCGTAAGCTGAGGACAAAAATCTACCTGATCCTCGCTCGTAAGGCGAATTGTTCGTAAATCAGGGTGCTCGTAAGCCGGGGGCCGACTGTATATATATATATATATATATAACAGGGTATCTCCACATATCTTAGCAGCAAATGTAAAGACTTTCAAGACCTTTTCAAGTCCTCCTCCAGAAAAAAAAAAAAAAAAAACATACATGCAAAGAGCACCACAGTGGTGTGGTGAGGCTGAACAGCTCATCAGGGAGCTTAAGACTCGTCAGATGGACACAAATCAGGAGCTGATTTTCCATCCTGAAGTGGCTAAGTGGATGTATAAACTATATGTACATGTATTTCAGGTAATTTCTCGATTTTTGGCCCACATAGGAATTAAAAAAAAAACATAGAACAGTCCTAAAACATTAATCTATCATCCTTTTTCTAAATGATGAATAAATGCAAGTATATTCAATAATCTATGTATAGAGGGTTTTCACTGACGTCACATTGTGGGGAGTAACCCGGATGCGCCGCCATTATGGAGGTACTCGACAAACGGAGTGCAATGCCATCATGTGTATCTTGGACAAATTAAATAAAATTATCAATGTCGAAAAAAAAATCTTAGCAAAGCCTGTCGCCGATGCGAAGGCATTCATTGACTCAGAACACAAGAGAAGGCCCTGTATGTGGAAAAATGACAGTTTATCAGGGGTGCCGAGCCATATGAGTTGGCTGACATCCTGGATAAACGATCTGGCTATTCTTCCCACAATTGCATATTCAGATATAGTCAACTACTTGTTTTTTTTTCCACCGAGCCCATACACACAGCTGAAGATGTTAAATCCTACAAAGGTTTGGAGGCTTACAATCAGATGGCGTGTGGATGGGTGAGGGAGACGCAACATTTTCAGAAGAATCAGAACAACTTAACTCATTTATACAACATGTGGTAGCTTGATAATATGAATTATGTCAATGTTTATTTATGTCATACCAAAGTCCCTTACATTAAAATAAGCAAACAGTCAGAAAAACACCACAAACAATTAACATTTTTACTACATAGTTACTGTTAAAACGTCATCATTGCATTACAAACTTTGTTATTAGTTGCTTGCAATCAATATTTTCTAAACAAAACAAAAAATTAGCGGAACAAATTCGGATGTTGTCCGGATTTTCTCCTCTCAGATCCTGGTTGAGCTTTGCCAACCACAGCCGTCTCCTTTCTTCCGATAATTTCTGGCATTCCTCTCCCTGATTTTTGATCACTTTTGCAAGCCTGTAATAGTCTAAATGTTTTTCTCGGTCTGTCCGATTTATGCAACCCGAAACACGACAATAATTGATGATTTTTCCTAACGATGTTGCAGATATATGTAGTGCCCATGCAGTGTTATGGTACAGAGTAACTCCAAGATGGCGGCTTCCGGATTTATGACGCAGCTGATGACGCGCCGTGAAAACCATCTATAGACCTACTGGATTATGACCATGACAGTTGTTAAAAAGAAGATTCTTTTATTATTCACCTTGCTTCATGAACGTTTTCTACTTTCATCAGCCATTCCCAATACCCCTCGTCCTCCAACTGTCACGAAACACACTTTCCCATCGCGAATCGACTCTCACTCTGCTGCTTGAAACTAGGCTACGCAAAAGTAATGCATTGCATTCCTCTTCAGTCACTAAATGATGCAAGTTGCAAGCACGTAGTTCGAGGTGCTGCCCTCAGATGGTGCGGTGGTTAAAATGAAAATTTAGCACAAGACCAGACGATCGGAAAGACATGAAATTTAAGACCTTAACTCTAAAGTTCAAGACATTTTAAGACCTTGAAAGTCAAGATAAATATTTAAGACTTTTTAAGGACCCACGGGGACCCTGTATAAAAACTTGAAACTTGGTCAAAATCGATGGCAAGATGAATGCAGCATGTTATCATATAATACTACAGAAAAATTTGCACTCATCAGCCCGGAAGCTGCGCATGGGATGTACTTGGACATTCCAACATGACAATGATCCAAAACACAAAGCCAAGTCAACCTGTCACTGGCTACAGCAGAATAAAGTGAAGGTTCTGGAGTGGCCATCTCAGTCTCCTGACCTCAATATCATTGACTCAGCTCTGGGGAGATCTCAAGCATGCAGTTCATATAAGACAGCCCAAGAATTTACAGGAACTGGAATGGGCAGCTTTACCATCAGAGAAAATAAAGAGCCTCATTCAGAACTACCACAAAAGACTCCAAGCTGTCATTGATGTTAAAGGGGGCAATACACGGTATTAAAAATTGGGGTATGAAAAATTTTGATCGGGGTCATTTGTGTAGTTTTTGTTATTATGATTTAAAAAGAGTAAACACAGTTGTTTGATAATAAATAGCTTTACCCAAGCACAAACCATGAGTGAAAGAAAAATATTTGTGTTATCATTTATATTCTCTGAAAAATGGCCAAGGATTCATAAATTCTGCCAGGGTATGTAAACTTATTAGCACAACTGTACTAGACTTACTTACCAAGGGGCTGAAGGGATGTCTTTAGCTTTTTGTACCACTTAAAAGAAAGTCTCTTGAGTTCCTCTTTGTCATGCAGCGGAAACATTTGGATGAGTATCTTTTTGGATTGGAGTCTACGAACTGAAATGACAAAAAGGAAAAAGAGTGTGCATCAGTTTCAATTACCATATTCAAACTATGAATAAACCAGTTTGGTTACCATCCTCCTGTCATGATGGATGCTCCATCTTACATTGTTTAAGTAATTTGTGTAACTTCAGTGATTGTCTAATTGCAAGTCATACTTGCGCGGCAGGACGCACAAATATAGCCAATGGAGGAAATTCAACTGACACATCCTTATTGAAAGCATAGATTAATACCTTTACGCATGGGGGAAAATGTCATGCAAACATGTGGGAAACATTGGCATCTACAGGTTTTTAATGTGGTATTGAAAGTTCACGGTAGTCTTTTTCAGCCGAATCAGGTGTTTGTACTGCTAATTTTCATAAGAAATAGTTCGCCGACCATGATTTCTGCATGGTAAAGAAATTCCGGATGGTACGTGTTGCGCAAGATCTGGCCGCGCGGACGCCCGGCAATTACCAAAATGACGTCATTTGGCGCGTGGAGCTGTGCAGATCTCGTGTCAAACATAAACCAAGCATTGCTTCCGCTCTTCTCGCCACGGCTGCCAGATTTGCTCGTTTGCTGTTTCTTAAGCATTATATATATATATATATATATATATATATATATATATATATTATATATATATATTTATTTATTTATTATCTCCAGCTTTATTTCCATATAAATCATTCTTCTTCTCTAACATCACTAACCAATTCAAGTTCGAATTAAGCACTAAAATGCACTATAAATCCGCCATTTTGTGACAAGTGACCTCGACCAATAGCAAACCAGTATCTTAAGTGTTTCCGGGACGCCGACCAATAGTAGACCAGCATCTTAGGGAGGTCATGATGCCGACCAATAGCAGACCAGCATTGTAGTGACATATTCAGTGACGCGTGTATAGACATTTAAGCAGAGTGACTCGCTGAGTCAAGCACGTACGCTGACCGCCATTTTTGAGGTATTGTAAGGCGAAAAACAATGGCGTAAAGAAGGGACGAAAAAAAAAACAACAACTACAGAGCTCAGTGAGGCCAGGACACTCCCTCTGACAGACATCTCCACAAATGAATACCTAGAGTTTTTTCAATGTGTATAAGACTGGTGATTGATATTTACTAACCGATAGATTTTCCTGGGTACAGCTTAGCTTGTGTGTATCCTGGAACATGAGTCTCATCTTTTGCTCGTAAAGTCTCCAGCTCATGTTTAATGATGTACTGGCATTCTGCAATGCTGAGGAAGCCATCACCGTCCCCTAAAAACAAAACGGTCAGAAGTTAGTGAAGAAGATTAATTTATCAACAAACATAAAATAGAAAAATTAAGTTATTTGTTGCAGTTAGTTTAGTTTTTCAAATTTCCCACATAGTGAGTGGTCAGTGACGCCTCACCAGTGTAACTGAGGCCTTGTCTACACGTAACCGGCTTATTGAAATAAGCATAGTCCACCCTCATTGTTGTTTATTTAATTAAAAAAATTGTGTCTATACGAATCCAGCACCATGTGATTTCATTAATTAAAAAGCATGCCAAGTTGCTAGGCGTCACTAGTGTCACCAAAATCTGCCCAATCAGAACTCCCGCCTCTGATGTGTCCAATCAGAAAGAATGTCCCCATCTGACGGCACCCGTATCTGCATCTTTGGTGGAAAAAAAGAGCTGCGCAATGATGAAAATCTCCTGTTTAAGGTGATTGCACGCAATCGCGAAAACTCAGGATTGGGCAAATCTCCACTTTGGCCGGAGTTTTTGAAAGATTAGATTTTGATGAAAAAATAAAAAAGCCTGGTCACATATAGACAATAGGGCAAACCAGCGATATTCACCACCAGTTTGTAAGAACCTCAGTTACCTATAGACAATGCCTGAATGTGCTCGAAGCACTTTTTCCTTTTCCTTTTTTCACTCATTTTACCATAAATACCCAAAGTTGTGCAGCATTCGTGGTTCACCAAGTTTATGATTGTGTGTATATGGCATAAGATCGCAATTAATAAATGTCACGTAGAATACCTTTCAGTGTTCTCTAATGGGAGCACTAGGCTGATTACCTTGCCTCTTCATTAAATCAGCTGGAGACATCATAACTTTTACATGATCCTCTCAGTTTTTTCGTAATATTTCTGTGTGTGAACGAGGATGGGCTCCGATGGTAGTTCAGTCTGCTCTTCTTTTATTGAAATTAATGCCATAACAACATCAGCTAAAACAAGATGCTGTGAGCAGCAAGTGCCTATTGCAGCTAACGGCCGCCTGACGTCCGCCCTCGAGCTTGTCCCTTTACGATAGACATTGAAAGTAAGAATATGGTATAAAAACGCTCACCTGTATGTCAAAACTTGGCTTATGTGGCTGAAAGATCAATCTTAAAAAACCCCAAAACAATTCTAATTTTGAAGTTACCGTCTAGAACAGTGGTCCCCAACCTTTTTATCACCACGGACCGGTCAACACCTTACATTTATATTGACGCCCGTTAAAATAAATCATCTCCAAAACATTATTTCGGGTGCAGCCCACCTTTGGCCTTCATTTTTGGAAAATAAAAGTGCATCTTTGGCAAGACAAAGAAAGCACACTTTGCTGTGCTGGTGTACGTCTTTAGTCTTCGCATGTGTGAAGGGAATCATATATTAGGTTGTTATCATTATGTGCTTATTTCTTGTCTGGAATAGTGTGCATTGCTATCCATGGATGCACTCCTAGTTCAGGGTTAGGGTTAGGGTTAGGGTCTCGCCCCTGTCCTCAGATAGAGCTGTTGACGCAGGAAAGTGTGAGCTGGGACCTTGGCCTAGCTTTTGGTGGCGGCCGACTGGCTCTTTTTGTTATGTCTTAAACCAGGCAGGGGTGCTTGAGCGGTGAATTAGTCCCGGCAACGCGTGAGTTTGTTCGCCAAGCTTTTTTCCTGTGCCATGGCAGAGAAAAGTCAATCTTGGCTGGTCTGAGTTACTCTTTTTGCTGCTTAGCAGCTAGGCTTGTCCTAGTCTTCTTTTAGAGATTTCTCTGACAGCATGCCATCACAAAACTCATACAACACTGTCCAAATCGCAAAGACAAAACCAACAGGTTCAAAGCATCAAAGGTTCATAGCAACAGGCCTACTGGGTGAGAGACATGTTCCTAGTGCCTGTCCCGCTTCCCCCACCTGAACACCCAGAAAGGCATAATGAAAGCCCCACAGGGTATTCACCAGTCTGACACCCTGAGTACACAGTCCGGTCCTGGGAGGTGTATGTGACACCAGGGGGCCAGGTGCGACAGGAGACACTCAGCGTGAAAACCACGAGGTGGTGTTGCCAAATGGATGTTCTGAGATTCCGCAGGAGCCGGAGCGGCAGCGCTCACCTGCATGCTGGCAGGCACAGTAAGTTTCTGAGGGACGGCAGGTCTCTGCTGCTTCCCACCCTGTGCCTGGGCCAGAACCTGCTGTGGCACCAAAACCAGCTGAACCACTCCGATGGATACCAGGATCATACCTGCGGGCATGGTGAATCCGAGGGGCAGCCGGATGATGCTGGCTTGAGGCCTACTGCTGAGGCCGGACGGCTGGACTATCCCGGTCGACGGCCCGGGACTTGACTGCACCAGCCGTTCTCATCAGCGCTTGTACCAGCCTGTTGCTGGCTGGCTTGATCCGGGGGGCAACGAGGGACTAAGCGATACGCAAAAGGACACTTGGTGGTGTGCTGGCTGAGACCAGCAGATTCCCGGAAGCAGGCTGACCCGGTTCCAGTCTGTGGCATTATCCGGCGTGTAGTAGGCTGGTCGAGGGATGCCACGACCATGTGGGACATCTGCGGGATTCCTCGTAGGTGTAAAAGCGCCTTAATAAGCGGAAACCACGTGGCCGGATCGCTCTGCCAGAACTCAGGCACTTTCGCCAATGTCATGACGGCTGCCGATTGTGAGTGTTGGGGCGATGTGGCCAAGGAAGACACCGCTTCAACAGCTTGTTGAAACATTCTGACGTCTGGGGATACCCATGTGGCAAGACGACCTTTTCAACAATCTTCCAAAACATTCTAATGTCTGGGGTCACCAATGCGGCAGCACGACCAGTCTGGGGTCACCCATTCTAACGTCTGGCGTCACCAATGTGGCAAGATGAAGAAACCACACTTTGTGTACATCTTTACTCTTCGCATGCCATCACAAAACTCATACAACACTGTCCAAATCAACAAAGACAAAGACAACAGGTTCACAGCATCAAAGGTTCATTGCAACATGCCTACTGGGTGAGAGACATGGTCCTAGTGCCCACCTCATATTTTATATTTGGGGAATTACAGTATATTTACTGCTGTTTAGTCTCACTGACTTCGACCCAAGGGACTGTATATACATAGAGATATGCGCATAAGTGGTACGCATGCGCTACAAAAATCACCAATGCATAATGTTGTGTGCTTCCCTGCACACATTTGCGTACCCTCCCTAACTTTCACCCATGACAAAAACCAAGCCTGAGCAGGAACTTTTTCTAACCCTTAAAAATGTCTCAAAGATGTGCTGTCTTGAAGCACACTTAAAATGTGGTGCAAGATTTACCACTCATGTCAACTAGCAGAAAAAAATGGTGTGTTTGCTATGGGGTCAAACATTTTCTTTCATCCTTTATTTGACAAATATGCAAAGAGGCTAACAACAAGCTAATCCAGAAGCAAAAGAGATTCAAGAGAATTATTGTCATATGTATAGTTGCACCATACAACAAAATTCTTATTCTGTTCACTTCTTCGAGCAGCAGTCTACATTCCTTAATCAAGCAATAAATAAATAGCAATAAATATCAATAAACAACAAACAGAGACAATGGTGCCAATAATGTAGTGCAGAATATCATGTAGTGCAAAAAAATTTTCGTGCAAGATATTGTTCGTGCAGTAAGAGGCAAGGGTGACCCCGGACGTTAGACTGTTTCGGAAGGCTGTTGAAGAGGTCGTCTTGCCACATGGGTGACCCCGGACGTTAGAAAATTTCAACAAGCTGTTGAAGAGTTGTCTTCCTTGGCCACACCGCCCCAACACCCGCAATTGGCAGCCGTCATGACATCGGCGAAAGTGCCTGAGTTCTGGCAGAGCGATCCGGCCGCGTGGTTTCAGCTTACTGAGGCGCTGTTCTACCTGCAAGGAATCACAGCAGACGTCCCACATGGTTGTGGCGTCACTCCACCAGCCTACTACACATCGGGTAATGCAACAGGCTGGTACCAGGTCAGTCTGCTTCCAGGAATCTGGTGGTCCCAGCCAGCATACCGCCTAGGGTCCTCTCGCCCGTCACTTAGTCCCTTGGTGCCAGCAACAGGCTGGTAAAGGCGCTGGTGAGAACGGCTAGCGCAGTCCAATTCCGGAGTCCCGGGCTGTCGACCGGGATCATCCAGCCTGCGACCACATCCACCACCAATGTCCATCCGGCCTCAGCAGTAAGGCCTCAAGCCAGCATCATCCAGCTGTCCCTCAGATTCATCATGCCCGCAGGTATGGTCCTGGCATACATCAGAGCGGGTCAGCTGGTGGTGATGCCGCAGCAGGTTCCGGTCCAGGCACAGGCTGGTCCCTCAGAAACCCACCCTATCTGTCAGCATCCAGGTCAGCGCTGTCGATTCGGCTCTTGCGGAACCTCAGAACATCCATTTGGCAACGCCACTCCTGTGGTTTTCACGCTGAGTGTCTGACCTTTACTCCTGTCGCACCTGGACCCCTGGTGTCACATACACCGCCCAGGACCAGACTGTGTACTCAAGTTGTCAGACTAGTGAATACCCTGTTGGGTTTTCATCATGCCATTCTGGGTGTTTGGGGGGAAGCTGTGTGGCGGGCAGTAGGACCACGACCCTCACCCAGTAGGACCGGTTAAGCGTAAACACAGGAAGTTGGCGATCCATATAACGGAGAAGTATCTGCTCCTACTTTTTTAATTTTAATATCATTGGATCCAAAACGGCGACAAGTGACTCTTTATTGTTATGTGTTTGACTATAATTACGAACGATTTTAATGTTATTTATTTACATCCTGTAGATCATGGTGTTCATAAAAAAAAATGTAAATGACTGTGCAAGAGTGACCATAAAATGCATCCAATTCAGCGTAGAGGGAGACGTTTGGAGTCGGAAAGACTCATAGAGAATACTTACTGTGTATGATATGAACTAAAAACTTATTCTGTGATAATTTTCTCAAAAATAGTTGTCATTTTCAGGCTACAACAAAATTAAATGAATTGGCTTCATTTGACTGGATTTGCGATACAGTAGATGTTGTTTTTGGACAATAAGAGGCTTTGTTGTAAAGTTTCTTCAAGCATTAAAAAAGACAATGTTGGTTAATTTTTTTTTTTTGCCTAAGAATTTTTAAAAGATAATCTAAAACAAGCAATAAAACTACAATATCTTTTAAGGTAATAGTTTGGAAAAAAAACGTAAATTGGCATTTACCATGAAAATCTTTGAAGTTGTGACTGTTGATGCATGTAAAACTTCTCATTGATCCATCCCTAAACTCCTTAAAGAGACCCAAGTCTTCAGCACCAGAAAGTAGTCTTTGCCAGGATGCTGCCACAAGAAAAATCTTGTTTTTTTTTTTCTCTTCAACCACTACTTCAGAGTGCAGCTGATTTACAAGCAGTTCAGCACCTGATGGAGCACATGATGCAGAAAATAAAATAATAAATGATTAATTCAAAAGGAGTTGCAACATTCTCAAAATAGTACTGTCTCTGAAAAGGGCTCATTCAAGCTGTTCAGACATCATTAAAAGTTGAATCATTTTCATGTTTACATGTTTGCAAAAGAAAACATACAAAGTGAAGAAAAAAAGGGAATGGAATTATAGAACACAGAAGTTCATATGATTTGTCTTGACAGATTTGCACTTACCTCTGGTTCTGCTATTGTTAAATAAAAATAGTCCTAACCAACTCTCCATTAAAAGGGTTAAGACTCACTCGAGGTGACAGGAAGTCTGCCAAAGCTGGTCTCGAGGGAGATTTGTAAAGGTTTTAACCACCACAAGTTCTAGGATGCCAGTCCGTGTTAAAACAGCTTTAATCTCTATTCAGTAACTTTTTGGAAGAGGATTAAATTCTAACAGTGTCCTTAAAATAGCAACCACCTCTAATTAACATTTTTTTACAACTTGGTAAGACCAAAGACCCTTTATGATAAGCTTGATTATTGAATCGTGTTTCCCTTGCCCAGACGCGGGTCACCAGGGCCCCACTTACCCTGACCCTCACGAGAGGGGTTGGACTCTTTTCTACTCTGGAGTTGTGGGCATACTTATTGCTCCCGGGCCTGTACATTCAGGTTCACCCCGGTAGACGAGAGGGTATCCTCACTCTGCCTTTGGGTGGGGGAGACAAGTCCCGGCTGTTGTTTGTGCCTATGCACCAAATAACAACGCTGAAAGTTGTGGAGTCCTTGAAAGGTGTGCTGGAGATCGGATCCTCTGGGGGCTTCCTCATTCTGCTGGGGACTTCAATGCTCACAGGGACAATGACAGTGAGACCTGGAAGGGCATGATTGGGAAGATTCTATAGCATCTCTGCTATCTGCGGATGATGTGGTACTGTTGGCTTCTTCAAGCCGTGAGTTCAAACTCTCGGTGGAGCCGCTCGCAGCTGAGTATCAAGCGGCTAAGATAAAGATCAGCACCTCCAAGTCTGAGACCATGGCACTAAGTCAGAAAAGGGTGGCGCGCCCTCTCTGGGTCGGGAATGAGGCCCTGAGCAAAGTATTTTGGAGCTTTGTTCCAAGTCAGGGTAGAATGTTACGGGAGATTGACAGACGGATCGTTGCAGTGTCTACTGTGCTGCAAAATCTGTATCAGTCTGTCGTGGAAAAGACAAAGCTGAGCCGAAACATGACAGGCCAAATCTGTCAAGTCAACTGGATAAACTATCTAGAACAAGGGGGAAAAGTATGACCCGCGCAAATGTCCCCCAAAAAGGGACAACATTAGACATTCAAAAATAAATCATACCGCATTTTATGTACATACTTGTATATGGCAACTATGGACCTTTTTGTATGTCTCAGAGTGCTGCAAAACATGCCGACCAATTTGTGTAGATCTAGGTAAAAAAAAAAATACAATTTTCTTAGAAAATGTAAGGTGCCCAAATGAGCCATTTTGAAAAAAGCAACACAATAATTCAATAATATTGATGATTTTGCCTGACCTGATGTCTGTGGGTTTAATTCATTTGTTTTCTTAATGAATAACTTTTTGCAATGACAACTGTGTCTTACGATCACAAACTAAGTGTTTTGACATCATTGAGGCTTAACCATTCTTCCCACCATATATGAGTTAAATTCTAATAGCCAGGAGGTGGCATTACCTCTACGATGAAAAAAAAAGTTGTGTCTTCAGGACTGGACTCTCATCAAAATTTTTTCTTAATGATCACTTTTTAACAAAGCAAGCTGACATTGCAAAAATTACACTATATAACACAGGTAACGGAGCTACATGCATTTTGTTTAAGCATTCACTAAGAGGAAAGACCTGAATCTGAAGCAGAAAAATCAGCCTGACTCCTCTTTCATGTTTACATTTGATAGATCATTAATTTTCTTGCTGTCTTTTCAGCAAAAAGAAACTTTCGTAAACTGGAAAATGTATGTTGGGTATTATATTAGGTATATCAAATTAAACATTTTACAAAAATCTCATCTCATTCTCGCGGACTCAGTCTTAGAGACATCCCGTCTTGTGGGATTGTCTTTTCCCATCCTACTAATACAAAAATCCAAATAATTGTTGGATTCCATTAACATTGCTATAAAAAAAATATTTACAGAAATTTGTCAATTTTGTATCTCTAGACTTATAAGGGGTGAGTTTATGAAAAGTTTAAAGCGTCAGAAAAACTTGAAGGGGATAAAAAGACTTTAAAACATTTATTTTTCAACACTTGCTCCAATGGCGCTTAAGAACTTTTATTCCAGTGTAGAAGAACACATTTGTTGGGACATGCATTAACACTTATACATTCTGGTTAAAACTTTTCATAGTCCCCTTGCAGGGCTGCACGATTATGGCCAAATTAATAATCACAATTATTTTGGTCAATATTGAAATTACGATTATTAATCATGATTATTCATCGTGTTTGGTCAAACATGTCTATTTATTGCCCTTTTTTTTTTAAACGAGCAGTATATAAACAAGGCTTCAAGGCATGATGCTTACAAATCATAACAATACATTAAAATAAACAAATAAAGTAAATAATAACTACAGGACAGCGATTGCCGGGTTATTACTTTGCCACGCTCTTTATCCCCCTCGTGATTCCCAGCGTTCCCGTTCTGCATTCTCTCTCTCTCTCTCTCGCTCTCTCTCTCTCTCACACACACGCACGCACGCACAACTGTGATTTGTACTTTGTTTATGTTTTGGATTTTTCTAATGGATGTTCTGTTGCTAACCTGTTTGCAGTAGCTCTCCTGTTGACTCCATCCCCTCGTAGCAGCCTTCCCCCCAGTTGGACTCTGTTTTCGCTCCAGACGTTCTCATCTCGTTTTTGGTTGATACTTTTGGACTATTTTGGTTTCCCACGCCTTGCATGCGTCTTACAATAATAAACTCTCATTGACTCTCTCCACCTCATGTGTCTGGTTGGGGTCCTTCTCTGTTCGAGATCCACGGGTTATTCGTGACCATTTCAAACCAAATTTGTTCTTTTTTTTTTTTTTTTTGCCAAAAAAGGGTCTCAGTTAGCAGCTAGCACTGTAATATTAGGAATCAGGTGACAAACTCAATGCCATTTCACACTGGTAAATAATATATTACGGTGCTTTTGGCATGCAAACATTTGGGAAACATTGCCCCTGGGCTTGATTTGACTTGTAATCAAAAATTGCTTGACTTTTTAAACGTTAATATCGCCGTGGATCAGCTTAATTAATCGTGGCAGCCAATATCATGATTGCGATTAAAATTAATTGTGCAGGCCTAAACCCTTGTATTACAAAGCATGTCATATGTATGCAATTTGCATACCTCCATTCTGCTGTTTTTCTCTTATCCTCCTCAGTAGCCAGAGAACAGTCTCCTCTTTTGTGTCTGGTGACAGTACGACCACAACCAGTGGTAAAATGTCAGATCCACGTCTGGTGCCTGAAACCTCCATCCTAAGTTACCTTCACCTGTAAAAGTTGCCACATGGGTGATAAATAAATCAAGAAATGTTATGTTAATCAGGAAAACGGTGGATGGTCACAAAACCTGACTGCCTTAAGGTATCAGGTGGCTGGCTACTCACTGAATCACAATTTTCTGACTTCAAAGGAAAAAAATTTCAGTGTGATCATTTAAAAACAATTGCCCTTTTTCACGAATACACACGTAAAATGTTTTTATTTTGCACATAAATTGAGCATATATGCAAAATCAGCTAATTCATGGCACATGCATTTTTCCCCTTACCAAGGGTCGGTTTGCGAAAAATTTTATTCAAAATGAAGAGCTCCCCCCATTATAAAACGTATAAACCAAGCCCCTATTTCCCCACTACAAAACCATGAAGCAACCCCAAAACATTCATAATGTTATTCATCTTTAAGCTGACAGCCTGATACCGTTGTCATTCCTATATACCAATTTTGAATCAAGCTGACTCAAATGTACATATGTGGTCTATCAGACCATCAGACCAAAATATATGGGGAGAGAGCTGTCTAAAATCTCACAGGTTAAATTTTAATGAAAAAATATAATATCTTATGAAAAATGTAAATATTGGTCATTCATAATGAAGTAGACAATATAATTTGGTCTAGTGAGTTTTGTGATTGGTCAACTCCACAAAGGTGCCACAGTGGAGATGGACCGACTAGGCCTGGTTGTTAACTGGACCATTCATGAAAGAGTTTCCTATCAACATAGCATCTCTATAATGTATGCCTGTTGTTTAATGAATGTTAACTCAGCAGCCACCATCTTTTTTCATACGATGAATCATCAGCTTTTGCCACGCCTATTATCAAACATAGTAATGGAAGAGCGTTACCCATGTCTTTTAGGCTTTCCTGACAAATTTTTAGTTACATTCATTCAACGACAAAATACCTAAATATTTAAATAAAGACTGCTAGCACAACAATGTAAATTAAGTTCATAAATGTCTTCAGGACTAGAATCAAAGGTGTACAATTTTGAGTAGAGTGAATTATCCATGACAAGTTACAGCAGCTTTTACTATTATGTCAATCTTCGGACTTTGTGGCCACACCATTACTGAATGTTGTAATATTCTTTGTAGGGCACGAGCCTTGTCTAGAGGCTTTTCTGACAAATTTTCAATAAAATGTGTTCAATGGGCTCAACACAGTACATAAAAACGTGAATAAAATATATACATTTCATGCTGCCACAAGACCACTTTTATACTGAAAAATGACTATAGACATAGAATGAACACGCATCAATTGTCAATTTTGATTGTACTATCTTTACTTTTTTTGTGAAAAATCATTCTCCATATTCTGCTCTTTACATGTCATATCATTTTTTTTACGCTCCTTCCAGTGTTGTATTTTAGGTTAGAGTTTATAGCCAATTAGAATTAAGTTGACTTGTGTCGCCAGGCCGTAAGAAATCTGCCTGCAATCAGACCCATTTGAGGGCATTCGTAAGCTACAGTTGTGGGCTTCTGTCCAGTGTACAACGACATGAGCAGTGTGCAAATACATATGTGAAGGGGCCCATAGGGTCAATAGAAAGTTGCAATAGCCAATCGAGTCATAAAATGGCCATCTTGAAGCCTCACGTTGAATATGACGTGATTGGATGCTCACTGCAGGGAGGCGGTGCTATGTTGAGAAACAGTGTTTAACGTTGAAGAATTGAAGTTAAATAAAATTATTTAAAAAAATAAAATAAGTGGAGCTGTGTGTTTCTTCGGGTGATCTGCACTAAAGGCGTAGCGTACAACGAAGACAGTCCCGCGGACATTTAGCAGACAAATCAAATCTAATCGCTTTTTTCTTTAACCCACAATGGCTGAAGAAAAGCAAAACGGAAATTGGACAGATGCTACTTTCAGCATTGCCGTAGATGTCAATAGAAAAGGATTTATAATCGGAAATGAAACGCACAGACAAACTCTACAAGCAAGTAATCGAAGTCATTCTGAGAAAAGAAAGAAGAATGCATTTTGTATTGAAATAAGTGAAGGACAGCAGTTTTGGTGAGTCAATCATTTATTTTTTTCATTTTTAATATGCTTTTGTAATTTCATTTTGTTCATATTCAATTAGTGGTAAAGAAATAAATTGATGTTCTCATATTAAATTTTGATTAGTAATTTAGCATAGTCTTGTTAAAGCTTGCCTGCTGTTGGTAGACTTCATAAAACTTAATGGACAAATAATTTTAAATAATTATTAAAGAAGGAAATTCACATTTTTCAAATTCAATATAGTTATAAAATAGTGTGTACATGGAACTGTGTTATTCTAATAAAGATTGAGACAATGTAATGTCAGTATAAAGCAGATATGGTCCTGGCCCAGGGGAAGTGGGGACAAGTCGGCACCTCCAAAAGGAACAGATGGCAGTCCCCCGACCAACATTACACCAGGAACAAAAGGCTAGGTGTGGCCTTCAAGAGAAGATATCAGTCAGGGTTTTATGGTGCTCAGACTTCCTCCCGCTTCAAAGAATGTCCGGCAGAACAAAGACTTTTGAAGACACCATCCCCACGCAAACAGACCCCCGCGCACGCACACACGCACACACCGACAGGCACGCACGCACGGGCACGCAACCACGTGCACGCACACACCGACAGGCACGCACGCACGTGCACGCACACACACGCACACACCGACAGGCATGCACACACGTGCACACACACGCACACACCGACAGGCACGCACGCACGTGCACGCACACACACACACACACACACACTTGCAATCCACAGTGGGACTAGATGACCCGGAAGGGTATAAGAACTGAATGTTGAAGGTGAAACGTTGCCATTTTCTGCTCCGACCTGCGGCAGGACTGGCCCGAGGCCTCGTGTACTTTCCCACTCTGTCTGGATTAAATCAATTGTTTCACTATGTTGTGGTATGGGCGATCTTTCAACAAAAACGAACACGCTAGGAACTAGTTTAAGGCAAGAAGCTTTTTCTAGATTCCTTCATTAACTATCTTAAGTTTTGGCAGTATCACATATAAAGAGAAGTTTTAATTGCTGATGTATGTTTATTGATGTTTAAATGCTCCGGAAAATAGTCTGTGTAGCCCAGTAATACGTACGGACCGCTACTGATGTAAGATCACTTGTAAACTGGTGAAGTGTTCTTGGAGGATTGCCCATCAGGCCAAATGGTTGCTATAAAAGGGAAGCTTTTTGCATTTTTCTAGGTTCCTGTTTGTGTAATTGCCAAACGACTACATTTGATGAGTCAAATTCAATCGAAGTTACAAATGTATATTCAACCAAATTTAAAAATGACAAAGTTCACCTGAAAGATACAAATGAATATTTTTAAACAATTTGAATTAAAAAAAAAAAACAACAACATTGAACCAATGACAGCTGTTGTATACATTTTACAGTGTACTTGAGCCTAAAAAGAAAAGTTTGTCTACACTATAAGACTACTTTAGCTTCAGGCTAGAGTTGTTTATGTTTACAGTGGCAAATGTCACCGTACTACACAATGCTGAAGATGGCTTCACGGGCACGCTCCTGTGAACTCAACACGCTCCAGGCTCAGCAGGTAGCACTAAATGGCGAATGCATTTAGTGCATTTGCCGAAAATACCACGTTATGCCATATTAAGCAGTAAGTGTCCAGTGCAAAGATGCCTTGACGGCAGGTCATAGGGTAAGATCCTCCTCACAGTCTATGAGGAGTGGGTTCATCCTAACTAAATCTGCATCAGTCGATCTACAGGTCCGCATGAAAACATTCAATTGGTCTCTCACCATCTAGCCCCCACTCTAAACCAGAAGGGGCAGGAAGGAGAAGAAGAAAGCTGCAGTCAGTCAAACCCATGTCTGAGTGTAGAAATGTGTTTTTAGTCGGGATTTAAAGATTTTTACTGAGGTGGCTGCGCGAACTTGGTAGGACATTCCAGAGCACTGGCGCACGAACGGAAAAAGCCCGGGATCCAGCGTACTTCTTTTTAGCCTGCGGGGTAAAAGAATATAAGAGTTTGAGCTTAAAGTAGTTCATTAGATGTTGCTACATTCTGTGTATGAGAGTGTGAGACTGTAAAGTGAACAAAACAATATGGGGTGCAAGGGAGTGTAAGAATGGAATGTTTCAGGGCTAACAGGGCTAGTCGCGGGGACGAGATGACCTTGGCACCTGGTGGAAAACAACTTTGAGGAAAACTACAACCAGGAGGAGTAAGCAAGCGATTCTGCAGGGGAAGAAAGACCAATGAAAGCAAGCTAAAGTTAACAACAGTATACACATAGCCAATAAAATAATGCCAGGATGCCTTTGTTGATGTGCCATTTGTATATTGTGTAGTATAACTCATTGCTGGGCAACTCGGATGGAGAGTACGTCTGCTGGTGGCAACAGCGGCGTACAGGGCTGTATTGAGAGGGACCCGAGACCCAGGTGCTTGTATTAGATCTGCGTGTTAGGAATAAATCCACTCGTGTGTGAAAATGCCGGCTTCCTGATACCTTTCTATTGCAGAACGAGCGCGCAAATTGTTGGATGAGTGGCAGTTGGGTAAGGTCACAAATTGGAGTCAGATTACTAACTTGAGTTCATGTTGATTTAGAAATAAAATTCCAACAGGGGTCATTAACAAACCAGCGTATTGTGATTGAAGTTGAAGGAACATACGGTGATACTCAGACCAGATAGGAAGGCGCTAAGATGTGTAAAATTGTATAAGTCATTAACAACATCTTAAAATCACACCTCACGTGTACTGGTGATATTTTTGTTCAAGATTATCATAAAGTCAGATTCTGATATCATCCAATGCCTACTCACAAACATTCAAAATAATTAAATAATTTGTTACAATTGTGAATGACAATTCTCCCGATATGCTCAGAGATGAACAAACTAGCACACGTTGAATGCTTTGCACATACAACTTACAAGCTTACTTGAAAAGGTTTATTTTCATCTTGTTTGTCATAAATGCACTGAGAAGTATTAATAATTTTCAATTGGGCAACATTATTTTTTACATTTGTTTAATCTTTTTTTTTATATAATGTAAAAGTTATCAAATTTATAGCTACGTTCAAAGAGCAGTGGTTGTCCACATGTTGTTTTGGGGGACAAAGGCGTGTTTGTTACGAATCAAAACTTAGTCAAAAAAAATAAATCAATAAATCATTTTCCTTTTTTATTGTCTTGCAAAGCAGACTGAAGTTGTGTGATGATTCTTTGCACATCAATAGATTGAAGCAGAAATCATTTTTGCTTGATTGAATCATTTTGAATCAAAAATTGATTCTGAATTGAATCGGACACTCCAAAATTAAAATCGAATCATGAGACAAAGATTCCCGCATCTAATTGTGTCCTTTTTACCACACAATTTTTGGAACTCCATACATTTCTGTCGGACCCATAGTTTTATAATATTGCGAGTCCCGGGGACTCAACTTTTTCCTGAGGTAAAATGAGCACTGCAGTAGTCAAGCCGGGACTTAAACGCATTAATGCATTAAAACGAATTAATGTTTCAACATTGCTACGAGACAGAATAGGGCGAATCTTGGCGATATTGTGAAGGTGAAAGAATGCAGTTGTCGTAGTGTCCTAAACATGCATTTGAAAAGAGAGAGGGCCTGCAAATTATGTTCACACTCAAGGGTACACGACACCAGGAGCTGAAGTTGTAAACGGAACTCGACGAAGGTGAGTAAATTAAGCCAATGATGTCGTAACATTTGACGGCTGTTTACTGTGGCAAATTATAACATTAACTTTTTGTGTGTTTTGACCAGTACAACATGTTTATGACGTTACAGACGTTTCACGTTTTACTGTTTTAATTGCCGATGGTACCGCGCGTCTTAAAATGTTAGCTCAAACGCAAAAGAACTTTAACTTGGCACTGATCAACACAGATAGTCAATCACTTATTTTCATTAGCTGGAAATTTAACTGCATTGTGTCACATTGAAAAGAACTATTACACGAATTAAGAGGTTAGAATTACTTTTACAGGTGTATTTGTACAACCAAGATGACTCCTTAGGAGCCAAACCAAACATTTTCAGATGTTTCTGTTCTACTGTTTAATTGTATGCATTCCTAGCCCATTTACAGTCATATGAGTTGTTGGTGAAATGTTGTGGTCAATTGTCCTCATTCTAGCCGCTAGAATGAGGACATTTGACCACAAAAAGAGGACAATAGCAGAAAGAAAATTGGAAGCATGGTGTTGGCTTGTTTTAAATATGAATTAAGAAATTGACACAACACCTACTGTGCTCAGGTTTAAGACAATCAATATTTAGGGCCCGAGCAGCTACCGCTGCGAGAGCCCTCTTGTTTTTCTCCGGATTATTAGGGCCCAAGCAGCTACCGCTGCGAGAGCCCTCTTGTTTTTCTCCGGATTATTGTTATTATTTACTGTGCAGCGCTATTCCATTTTTGAGGGCCTAAACATGCACGAAAAGTCACCAAAATTTGCACATTTGTCGGGCCGGGTGAAAAATTTGATATTTTTGTGTTTCCCAAAAAAATGCAAAAAAAAAAGCTCTGCAGCGCCACCTAAGGTCGAAAAAGTGCACCTGGTCCCGGCCTGTTTGACCTAGAGCTACGAAAATTTTTAGGCATATGTAGGACCTAGAGACCTACAAAAAAGTCAGCGTGAGCCATGTGCTCAGATGTACAGAAAAAGAGTTATGAATTTTTGAATGTGCATTTTTGGCCCATTTTTGCACGTTTGCAGGTGCCAAACTGCTCCTTGTTTCTCCTAAACGCTTTACTCAATCACCTTCAAATTTGCTGTGGTCCATATTCACACATAGGGGCACAAGTGGGCAAAATTTGGTGCAGATCCGCAGACATATATGATAGGGGCGTGGCTTCAAATTGTGTGTTCAATTTTTCCTTCGCCAAGAGGGACAAAAACCTTAATAACTTTGATGTACTAGCTTAAAAAAATCTAAAACTTCATAGACACATGGAAACTTATGTCTTTAACACCTTTAAAAAAAGTTTTTTTAAATACCTACTAGCGCCGCCTAGTGGTTGATTAAAATGTCATTTTTTACACTTTCATGTATTGTGCTCAGTCTGTTTGAGTAAAACAAATGAAAATTGGTCAGAATATCATTAAGACATGGAATATTAAGGTTTTAAATTTTACGACTTTTCGATAATGGGCGTAGTCTGCACGCCACCTCAAAGTCAGATGACTCGCCAAAACGAAAAAAGTGGCTGTAATTGGCCCCTAAATGGCCTTATGAGTGGAAAATAGCCTCTCACTCCCGGCCCGTTTGACCTAGAGCTACAAAAATTTGTAGCCTTATGTAGGACCTCGAGCCCTACAAAAAAGTCAGCGCGAGCCATGTGCTCAGATGTACAGAAAGAGAGTTATGAATTTTTGAATGTGCACTTTTGGCCCGTTTTTGCTCATTTGCAGGTCCCGAACTGCTCCTTTTTTCTCCCAAACGCTTGACCCGATCGACTTCAAATTTGCTGTGATGTTTTATCTGACTGTGAGGCACAATTGTTCAAATTTTCGTGACGATCCGCCAACAAATATGTTGGGGGCGGGGCTTCATATTATGTCTTTGATGATTACTTTGCCACATGTGAAACAAACCTTTATAACTCAGCTTTCTAAGCTTGGAAAAATCTGAAACTTCACAGACACATGGAAACTCAAGCCCTTAACACGTTTTTAAAAAAAATTTCAATTGCTTATAAGGCCACCTAGTGGCAAACAAAAATGTCAGTCTGATGTCTCGCGAAAACGAACAAAGTTGCTGTATTTGGACCCAGATGGTCTTATCTTTTCTAAACGTCATATATTTAATGGGTTTTCAATGCGGAATACACCTATTATCGTATTTTTTGTTATAGTGCGAGCGCCACCTAGTGGCAGCCAAAAATATAGCATTTTTTAAACGTTTTTATGTGTTTAGCTGAGCCCTTTGAAGTAATATTGCTGAAATTAAGTCTGAAAAGCCTCTAGAAAGCCCTGCTGGCCTCCACCAATTTTTACGAAGTTTCGATAATGGGCGTGGCCTCTACGACCATTTTCATTCCGAAGCTTTATCTGTCCAGTAAAAGTTGCTGTAATTTGACCCAGATGATCTGATCTTCTCACAATTTCACACATTGGATGAAAATATTCTCCTGAACATATCAACAAAAATATATTCCACTTTAAAACTAGCGCCACCTAGTGGCTGCAAAAAATGTCATTAGTCCAAAGATGACAGTCAATCCTGTTTGGTTTGACCTACAGCTATAAAACTTTGTAGGCAAATGAAGGACTGTAAGACCTACAAAAAAGTCAATAGAAGTGATGTGCTAGGATGTACAGAAAAATTTTTATGAATTTTTTTAATGTGCAGTTTTGTCCCATTCTTAGACATTAGCTGGTCTCAAACTAGTGCCTTTTTCTCTTAAACGATTCACCCCATTACCTTCAACTTTGGCATGAATCATTATCCAACTGAGGGGCACACATAGTCCAAATATCATGAAGATCTCTTGACATAAAAGATGGGGGCGGAGCTTCAAATTATGTTTAATACTTCCTTCGCCAAGAGTGACAAAAATCTTAATAACTCAGCTATGACAGCTTCAAACCATCTGAAACTTTCCTGGGACTTTAAAAGTAATGCAATAATACAGCTATGTGATAAACTTTCAAATCATTTACAGTGCCACCCAGTGGCGGAAAAAAATCTCATTTTTTATACTTTTATGTACTGTGAAATTCCTGTTTGACTAAATGAACTCAAAAATGGTCAGAAAAGCTATGACACATTGGAACATTAAGGTTCTCAACTTTAATGACTTTTCATTAAAGGGTGTCGCCTCTATGCCAACTCAAAATCCGCTGTCTCGCGAAAACGGTAAAAGTTGCTGTAATTGGACCTAGACGATCTTATATTTTTAAAACTTCGTATATGGGATGGGAGTCCAATGTGAAAGACACCTACAAGCCTATTTTTTAATCATAGTACGAGCGCCACCTAGTGGCAGCAAAAAATATAGCAAATCCTTAATGTTTTTATGTACTCTGCTGAGCCCCTTGAAGTGACATCCCTTAAATGTTTTTTGAAAAGCCAGTGGCCATGCCTTATGCCCTCCACAAATCAGTACGATGTTTCGACAGTGAATGTGGCCTATATTGCATTGAAAGTCACAAAATTGGAACAATAAAAGCTGCAGTAACTCCACCCACATTGTCCCACCTTGTCTAAATTTTACATATTTGGTAAGAGTCCTGCACTGAAGTTATCTACAACTACTTTTTCATCATTCATAGTCCTTGTTCATCTACAACTACTTTTTCATCATTCATAGTCCTTGTTCATCTACAACTACTTTTTCATCATTCATAGTCCTTGTTCATACCCCGACCTGTTCATACCCCAACGTGCACAGGTCTGCGAGGGCCCTTTATAGCTGCTTGCAGCTCTAGTGTTTTTTGTTTGTTTGTTTTTTTTAGACAGTTGTCTCCTGCCCCCAGAATTGGCTAACATGGAATTGAAGGAAAACAGAATGTGGAAGTAATTGCAAACACATTGGTATATAATTGTTTAACAATCTAAGCACATCATGGTGTCTTGTACAATATACTTTAAACATATTTATTCATGTTGTTAACTTTGTGTAGGTACATTTTGTGACTGACTTGCCACAGAACAATTACAACTCTAGAAAAACAAATCTAAAGTTTTGGGCCCGCTGTGAGTTATCATAACCAACAACTATTGCAAGTTAAACACATGGAACTTAAAAGATCAGATGGCTTAAAATTCATTTTCCTTTTTCATGGTCTTATTTCAGACCTGCCACCATTGTATGGCTTTGTGGAGCATAGGGACAGGACAGAGAAGTCCTAGGTCAGTATTCTTCAAGTCAATGTTTTTCTATTTATCTTTTTAATGCCATACAGTATCCAAGATGTTAGTTGTCTTTAGACAATGTATTTGGCCACATTAAGAAAACATGGATTTGTAAATGCAAAAGGATTAATATAGATATTTTATTTTATGTATTTGTCCAAATGAAGAAATAATAAACGTTCTACTTCAAAGTTTATGATAGGCTGCTTTTCTCGAATGGATCTGGTCACACATAAGAAAAATACAAATGCTTAAATGCAAAATGTTCACAGCAGCCTAATATAAACTTTTTGAAGTAAAAATTTCACATCTTCTCCTCATGGCCAAATGCATTTGAACAAACAGCAGCCAAATTACTGCAAATATGTGGCTAATTAGGTGTAACTATGAATCTGCCCAATCAAGTCATTCTGGTATCAAATACTGTCCCAAATAGAAAAGCTACTTGGCAAATAAATTAAATAAAATCTCGTGGTGGCAAGTAAAGGTTTAACTATAAAATTTAAAGTTTGTTGAATTAAGAGCCTTGAAATGAACTTCTCATTTTTATATGTGCTGTTTTTACCTCTAGATGTCAGTATTGCCTCAAGTATAACGTTCAATGTAGACATATGTCACATCAAGTTTGGGGGTTTTAGTTTTACCCATCATATTACTTGGTGACACAAAATGTTAATTTAAAATTTAAAATGTTAATTTAGTTCACGCTGCTGTGAGGCATCACCAGGAAATTGATGTGCCATTTAAACTATGGCTACATAAGGCTCCTGTTGGGGATGGTGGCAGAAAGGAGAGAAGAGGAGAAAAAAAAACTACAGAGAGCACAACATTTTTGATGGACTGATAAATGCTGTTCAAAGCATGCTGTATCCCAGTTTGGACTTAGTGTTCTGAAATATGACATTTTAGTTTTCGGACCAAATGCTTAAAATCTGCATTATGGTGATAAAGAGACAATGTTGAAAAAATGTGTAGTTTTCCCACTTAGCATACTGACAGTTAAATTCTGTATCCTCGTGAAGTGCACTGACATATTTAAAAAGAGCAGAAGATTATATGAAGGTAAATTTGGTGCAAAAATAACTGGTTCTTAGGCAAACTGGTTACTGTACTTGTATGGAAATTTAATAAGATTGTAGCTATAGATGACGTAGCTATATAAAATGTTTTTGTATTTTTTTTAAACAATAAATTTGTACTTGTATTAAAAAAAAAAGTACCTGTAGGAACAGTTACTTACATCTGTAAGACCTCATTTTGTAGTTGTAGCAAATTGACTGGGGTGGGGTGTGAGTAGTTCCACAACTACAAGTCATTTGATCTATAGCTACAAAATGATTTTATACAGGTACAAGGTACTATTTCAACATACAAATTTATAATTTTGTAATCCAAGTACAAATTTCTTGGCTACAAATACAAAAATATAGTCCACTGCTGCAACAATTTCTTTTTACTATTGCAAATGTATTAAATTTCCTTTGAAAAAGTAAACATTACCTTTATACAAGTTAGTTTTGGACTCGCAGACAACTTACCTATCACGATTAATGGCACACACAAAGTACTGCAATCTGAAGTTGAAATATGTTGTGGTTATTGGGGGCTTTAATGTTTTGTGTTCAGCATTTCTTTGAAATAAAGGTTATTTACATGTTCAAGAACGGTGAATATTTTTGGACAATGAATTTTAAAATTATTTCATTTTGACTCACAAATGGCGGACCTACTATGCGTACATTAAACAGGTAAAAGAAAAAAAACATTTATTGCCGTAACCCTGGTAATCAAAATACTTTTTCAAGAGCATGGTGCCCAGGGGAGCAATGTGTTTTCATCACTCTTTCCATGTCTGCTCTTGTCATTTGGAAGTCCCCTCTCCCAGGTTGGTTCAACTCAACAATACAGTCATAGTAATTCCAGCCAGGACCGCACAGCAAACAAAATGGTTGCTGTTCGTTTGATAGCTATGTCAAACTACACACAGTTAAACATATTGTGCATTATATAAAGACAAATTCACCATTTGCCAAGAATGACAACACTGTATTGTGCTAGATATCTATATTCAAAAAATGTTGTGAGTCCCGAAATGCAGTGTAAGACAGTGTCCCACAATCCTGAACGTAAAATTTACACAAGTTTTGTTTGAACTTGTTGAGTTGTAACGCCTCCACGACCGCCACAAGAAAATCTAACGCCAATGGAACTTCAAGAAATCATCATGTTGATTGATGTAACTACCAATGTGAGCTTAATAATTCCACATATCAATTTTACTAAGGCCAACTTGCTTATCCACCATCAGAGATTTGTTGACAATTGATTTTATGTTGTGCCTGGAGACCAGCCGATGATGTATTTCGCCTAGTACCGGAGAACAGAAACAGACTCCAGCACACCCACGAAGATAAATGAATTATTTGACATTAAACATTGGCTTACCTTTTAATAATTTGTTTGCTATTGTTATCAACAAAACATACAGCTCCACAGTTTCTTAGTTTTTAAGTAATATAATTTGACACCACTATTAATTGTTAACATTTCGACTGTATTTTAAACCCAGAAACAGCAGCGTGTGCATGTTTGTGTTTAAAGAGTTTTGTTTTTGTTTTTGTTTTTTTTTACTGGTTGTTGACTTTTTCCTTCAACAACTGAAAACAGAACAGTTTATTTCAATGACTATAAATTGTAATAATGTACAGTTTTAATTCCATCTGAAAATTTGCACCGATTTGTTATATCTTAGGTAATGCCCTCAAAAATTTGTAAAAGGGATATTTCATGAGGCTACTTCTCCTATACTGTTTGGTGCAGAACAGCTAAAAAACCCAAAGGAAAAAAAACAAACACATAATGAACACTAATTTGTGAAGACAATCACATTTTCAAACAATATTTGCAAAGCATAAATATCAAAATGCAACTTGTTCTCACAAGTCTAGGGAATTCTAAATGATAATTCAACTATTTTTAATGACAATCACATTGTCACAACACTTTCATTGTTTCAAATTGCTAAAATTTTTTAAAACAACCCCTCAGACTATAGTTTTTAGAGGCAATCGAGTCGACACCATGTTGTTGACCACTATAATGTCTCTACATAAAGGAAAGAACACTATTCACCATCTTAATTTTTTTTATATCATATATTAGCTTCAGGATAACATTTGTTAGGTTTTACTAGTTACCCGTAATTTAAAAAAAAATATTCACCAAATAATTTCTTTGCATGCTCTTTTGACAAATCGTCATATCAGAAATGCTGGAGAAAAAAAAGTCTGTTTTACAACCGTCTTGGAAACAAATCGCGATTTCGAAAGTGACGGCTATTTAAAACCATCCAAATCTGTCAAAACCGGTCTTTTTTTTTTTCCCTGCCGCGTCGTCTACCTTAACGGGCGACTGCAGCATGCAAAGCACGTTACATTTCTTTTTACATTTACAATTGTCATAATAACAACGTCAATAACAATAATAATAATAATAAAGATAATGATAACAGGAATAACAATCATATTTGTTCAAACAAGAATAATTCAATTAAAAAAAAAAAAAAACAGTAAGACCTCTGCCAAAATTTGCTGCCAAACTCACCAGCATCAACCAAAGAAGTATGGCCTCTAATTATTTTTTTTTTTTTTTTAAATGCAACATAGGGCATTCCAAAATAAATTTATTTCAGTTTTTGCCAATCAAATTTTCAAAGTGGGTCTCAATTGACAACTTGCAGAGTGTAGGGGGCGAAACAGGTGAGACACTCTACGGCCTTTTGTTACTGTGGCAACAGGAAAACGTTGAAATCTGTTTTAATGACTATAAAATGTAGGGATGGGAAAATCAGAGACTTCTGACCTGCAAACAAGTGGAAAGCATTGCCATCAAAAGTGAAAAGGCACATATGTGGTTTTTAAATGGACACTGTGTAAGATTTAGACCGGTTTTAATTAAAAAAGAATAAATTTAATCATTATAAATTGCAAAAAGTTGCCAATAAATATGTTCTTAAAACCAACAATATGTTTGAAATATAATTGTAGGTCTAGTTATGATATTACATGGGGTGTGGCAGTTCTCCAGAGCCTGCCACGTTTGTTATAGCTAAGGACAATGATAAATGCAGCATCTTCTGCTGTCGTTAATGATAAACTGTCAAATCTTACACAGTGTCTCTTTAAAGTGGAATGGAAGGCTGACTGAAAGCGGAGTTCACGGGAGTGTCCCGTGAAGCCAACTATCGCCGTGCTCACTGTTTTGCTATTGCTGGTAAAACGAGCAAGACCAGCATGGCAACATACATCCATGCAAAACTTTTTTTTTTTTTTTTTTTTTTAGGGAATTACGACATGACATCATAAAACCATGGTAAACTGTTCTGTTTTTATTTTTAATGTTTCCTAGGAAATACCCCCCAGTTTTGTAAATCATTTTATTTTGTAGCTCGACCTCTGCCATAGTTACCAAACATCACGGGGGGGGGGGGTTGAAAAGCGATGTGTTTTTGAAGGTGTTCCATTGTATATTGTTGAACAAACAACGTTATTTGGGGCAAAAGCAATTAGCCAAAGCAATGGAAAGGAACCGTTGCAATTTTGTGGTAATGCTTTCCTTACATGAGAAAGAGATAAAGCTTTAAGCATGTGTGAACAGTTTTGGGAGATACGTGAGCTATTGCCGATGAGCATGCGCATTCTATACAACTGTTTAGCAAAAAGGTCACTTAGTTTTACGAATAACATTTCGGTTTCAAGAAATAAACCAAACCAATGGAGAAACCTCTAAAAAGAAACCACTAACACCAAGAAGCATTTGATGGCAACTTAACTGCAAGCAGGTAAGCTTAAAAGCTAGCTTGCATTTTGTTTTGTTTTTTGCAAGTGGACTGATAATGAAACCAACAAACATTGCGGGACAAATAAAAATTCAATGCCGTAGCTTCGAACACTCACCAGTAAGCAGCCCTTTTACACTGTCTTTGAGGCTCGTGTTGGAGCCTCAAAAACAAAAGCCGATTTCTGAAAGTTGGCGTTATGGGCGACTCTTCTCGCCATCGGGTATTACTTTTTCCTTCCGTCCGGAAGTTAAAGCACGTTACTGCCTCCAAAAGGGGCGGTATGGGTTAGTAAGTGAAGGGACCCGCTATCCCCTTGAGAGGCCAGAAACATCGCGCGTGTCTCGCGAGAGGAACCTCGTCTTCTGGAGGAGCCGGTCGTTAATAACTGTTACTTACGTACCTAAATTGTTCAAATGTTGATCTTTGAGCATTCTAGGATAGGATTAAAAAGTAATTGAAGATGTCGAATGATCAAAGTTTTCTGGTTTTATAGATGATGTTTTGTAACATTGTTATCACGACAGTGTTTGCCAGCTGTCTCGGCATTGATTCGTTTGAATGGTCTTTTTAATTGTCTGTCCCAAGGGCAAAACATATACCGGCCACAATGTCCCGATTTTTGATAATGTCTGGAATTTTCATATCATTTAAAAAAAAAAAAAAAAGTCGTTTTGTAGCTTCCGTTCATCCTCTGCGCAGCCTTCAATTTGCTAACAGACCAGCGCACAGACTCGCGTGACTTGAGCGTTCTTGCTGATTGGCTCTAAATCGTTGACAGGCTGGTAAGGAGAAAAATGAAACAGTCTATCCATTTCAACAAAGAACGGTTATAAAATGAAACATACTCAGCAGTGATGGATTGGATATGCGTTAGTCCACTACATCTTTTCTATTTTTGTCAAATTGCAATACATTTAATTATGTCTGGATCACATTTTATAGTAGCCTACATTTCGTACTTACTACACTTTGTGCATTTCGTTCAGGGTTTTTACTTTCATCTTCTTTATGGTTTTGCATAATCAGTAATGGTTAATCATTTAGACTTTTGTTGCTGTATTATGAGTGCCTGACTTTTGAATGACTTTGTTAAACAGGTGGTGTTTCTGTCAAGATCAACATATTTTTGGCTGGACAGTGCCGGCCGGGAACTGGAGTTGTTTGGTCAGAGATTTACATGCCCCAGACAACCGTCAGTAGATAAGTTTGAGTCTATGTATAAAAATGGGCTGTTTTGTTTAGAGTCACCTTTTTTCTGTAAAGGGCCCATATCGGCTCTGTATTGGATTGCATCTTATTAAACTTCGTAGATAAACTCGGCTCAGAATTGAACTCTACAGTGAGTGCTTTTCTTGACCCTATGTTGTATTGTTTTAGTAGTTACCTTTTAACAAAGATTGAATGAACACGCAATGAATAATGTGTAGTAGCAGGGGAGTGGAATGAACCACACCCATAAATTCAACAGAACCTAAAACCATGTTCAAGCGAACCATTATATGCTTGGTTCTCCTTAGGCACAGTTAAAATTCTGGTAAAACTTGAAAGCAAATCGGTATTGGATGAACATGAAAAAACAAAAAGAAAGTTAGCGGGCACTAGGACCAGTAGGCATGTTGCTATGAACCTTTAATGCTTTGAACCTGTTGGCTTTGTCTTTGCTGTTTTTGGACTTTGTTGTATCAGTTTTGTGATGGCATGCGAAGAGTAAAGATCTCCACTAGCACAGCAATGTGTGGTTTCTTGGCCTCGCCACATTAGTGACCCCGGATGGGTCATCTTGCCACATTAGTTACCCCAGACGTTAGTAAGTTTCGTCAGGCTGTTGGAGATGTAGTCTCGCCACAGGGGTGACCCCGGACGTCAGAATGTTTCAGCGAGGAATCACCGCAAACGTCCCACATCGTGGCATCCCTCGACCAGCCTACTACACGTCGGGTAATGCAACAGGCTGGTACCAGGTCAGCCAGCCAGCACCCCGCCAAGGGTCCTCTCATCCATCGCCCAGTCCCTCGGCGCACCAGGGATCAAGCCAGCCATCAACAGGCTGGTACAGGCGCTGGTGAGAACGGCTGGTGCAGTCCAGTTTCTGAGTTCCGGGCCCGTCAACCGGGATCTTCCAGCTGGGCGGCCTCATCTACCACCGATGTCTGTCCGGTCTCAGCAGTAGGTCTCAAGCCAGCGTCACCCAGCTGTCCCTCCTGATTCACCATGCCCGCAGGTATGGTCCTGGTATACATCGGAGCGGGTCAGCTGGTTTTGGTGCCACAACAGGTTCTGGCCCAGGCACAGACTGGGACGCAGCTACGACCGGCCGTCCCTCGGAAGCCCACTGTGCCTGCCAGCATGCCGGTCAGCACTGCCGCTGAGGCTCCTGCTCAACCTCAGAACATCCTTTTGGCAACGCCGCCTTGTGGTTTTCACGCTGAGCGTCTCACCCTTACTCCTGCTGCACCTGGGCCCGTTGCTGTGCACTTTACGGTAGATCCGGAAAGAAGAGCATTGCTGAGAACTTTCACTTTTGTGGGATGTGACAGAGCCAATATTTTCACCGACAGCACCTTTTTTTTTTTTACACTGCGTGTCCATCGCTTTGCGGCAATACTCACCTGCCAAAAAATAAAAGTTTCAATGTCGCAATCAAGTGGCCGAGACCGTGCTAAATATTGTGCTGACAATGCTGCGCTATCATTAGCTTAGCACAGTAACTACGGTTCAACAGAGCAAACGCTGCACATACCAGTTGTCCCAAGTTCCCGCTTCCGCCTTTCTACAAGCCAGGTGAGTGCTCTTGCTTGGCTCTGTTTTGTATTAAAAGCTCAGCTGGCCATGTTGGATTGCTCCCGGCGACCGCAAAGCGGCGCCATGATTCATTCCTGCCCCCTGCGTGAGCAGTTGAATGTTCCTGAAGTTGATTGGTTGTCGTGACGCGAAATGTGAAAAAAGTTTAAAAAAAATTTAACTTCACGCGAAAGGTAAAATTTTGCTTCTCGTGACCACGCGTGGCCATTCGCATCGCTCTGATCGCGTCACCCGACGCGCATTCGCAGTCGCGCGAACTCCATTGACTACAATACAAAACTATGCTTTTTCGCCTCGTTCGCGTTCGGTGTGCACGCAGCATTATGCTGCGTTCAGATGGAGCACGTACTTTAAGCTCTATGCAAGGCGTTTTGTCACGAGGTCAAGATGAAGTTCGCTTTTCACGCAACAATATCACGCGAGGGGAGGGGTGTGAGCTTGCTGTGCATGTTACAGTGGATCCGGAAAGGTGAGCATTGCTGAGAACGTTCACTTTTCCGGGATATGGCAGAGCCAATATTTTCTCCTGACAGCACCTTTATTATTATTTTTTCACACTGCGTGTCCCTCGTTTCACGGCAATACTCGTCTGCCCAAAAAAAAAAAGTTTCAATGTCTCAATCAAGTGGCCAAAACCGTGCTAAATATTGTACTGTCAGTGCTGCACTATCGTTAGCTTAGCACAGTAACTACAGTTCAACAGCTGTTAAAAGGAAGCAAACGCTGCGCATACCAGTTATCCCAAGTTCTCCCTTCCGCCTTTCTACAAGCCAGGTGACTGCTCTTGCTTGGCTCCGTTTTGTATTGAAAGCTCAGCTGGCCGTGTTGGATAGCGCCCGGTGACCGCAAAGCAGCCGCCATGAGTTGTTTCTGCCCCCTGCTTGAGATGTTGAACATTCCTGAAGCTGATTGGCTGATGTGACGCGACATGCAACAAAAGTTCAATTATTTTCATTCTATATCTCCATAAATCTAGTCTTATCATGTAGCTTACGTGAGCCCAGTTATGTCAGTTACATGTCCATCTACATGTGTAGCCAAAAGTAGAAAGGGTCAGAAGAAAGCGTAACCTCAATCTAAGCACAACGTTTATAAGCAGTTCTTCTCTTAAGGACCAATCTTAATGCAAAAAGGGGGTGGACTTTCTATCTTCTGAATCTGATCTGGTCGTCCAAATGTTCAAGTTTTTTGACAGATCAAGGTGGCAACCCTAACCATGTGTGAGTCAATATCAATGAAAAAAAGTCATTTTAAGCATTGTGTATGTACACATTGTTAGGAGAGTTATTTTTGCACCACCACACTGACATTTGCAGGAGGTATGGACTGCATGCAACTGGGGGGAGATCAGCTGTCACTGGCCGAGCCAGACCGACAGCTGAAACTCCGGTTGTGCCTTTCTGGGGCATAGGATTACGAACTACAGGAAGCACCTCTTCACGCGCTAGTTTTGGACTCCTGAACACCATACTCTTCCACCCAAAATGCCAACGTGCATGAGGTTCTGTCTCATGAGTTGCCCCTCTATCGTGCGCCTGAGCAACATTCAGTGTTAATGACGTAGAGGAGAAAATGAGACAGCACGCAATCATTTGCATAGACAACTCAAAGAGCAATGAGCTGCTGCAAACGCTGCTGTTAATTTTTTTCCGAAGACTTTAGCCAGCAAAACAACTGAAAAGAAGGCTTGCTAAATGCACACATTCTGTGGAACTCAAATTACAGATGCAAAGACAATGACTGCTACCTTTATTAGACATTAAAACACACATTTTGCATTTATAGTGCAACTTCAGGGCTGGATATACTAACCAAAATATTTACCTTATAGTTAAAATCCATGATGTTAATCAGCTTGACGCAAAAAGTACCGTCCCAAATAATAAAATAAGGGGATTAATAAAGCATTTGCGTAAACATCAACTTGGGTACTGTCAGTATTAAATAAGTACCAGCGTTGACTTGGATTTTGTGGCAGTGGTGTAACCTCATGGTGATAGGGCCCATGATAGGGCCCAGAGCAATATTTTGTGTTCCTAATTGCAACTTCCTGTGCATCAACACATGCACCGCCACTCCAAGAATGTCTGCTGTGCCTCCAAATTGAATAGTGATTTTTATACTGAAGATTAGAAATATCGCAAAGAAAGTGTTTCAATATATTATACTCTGCTTTGAAACCTTTAAATGCAAAAGGCTCACCGCAGACCCCCAAAACAAAGTGCTTTGCCATATAGCTTTAAATAACACGATCTCTTCGTCATATCAAAAAGAGGCTGTAATCACTCATTAGAAGTTCATCTTTTGGGCCTTACACTCAGAAAAGTCTTTTACAAGTCTGTAACGTGTCCACTTGCAGGCATAGCTGAATACTACAAAATCATCCCATCAGGCCGTGCAGGTGGCAGAGGTGACGACTTTGAACCAACCAGAGGAGCAGGATGCGACTGGTGGGCCAAAGCAGAACCCACATCTGCATCTGAGCTAAGTGGAAAGCTAGGGGGTAAATACAAAATTTTGCTTGGTCTGGATTGAAAAACACAAGCTAGTCCTCATGGTTCTTTTTTGCGTGCTTTTTTTTTTTAGTTTAATAAACTTGACAACAATGGCAATCAAATCCGCTAGCTATTCCCCCAACTATAGTAATGGCACGTCTTTGTGACTCATCAGGTGATTAGAGACACACAGCATGATCTACCTTAGCAATTCGATCGACAAAATAATTCTGGCTTTTTTTTTCTTTATTTTTGGTCTGGATGCAGTCTTTGGTTCCCAGTGTGCTTCACCACGTGCACCATCAATATTAACGCCTCTGACGTGCGGCTAGGGACTTGAGGGATTTAAGACTTGGAACCTAAAAACTTGGGACATGTGAGTCAAAGACGTCAGACTTGATTTGGAATTGGACTTGTGCTCATCTCTGTTAAATTTGAGCTAGACGTCATTGGAATAAGATAAAGAAGGAATTTTTATCTGTATTCTGAAATAACTGTTTTGGGTTTGTTTGTTTGTTTGTTTTAATAATTCAGTGGCTACTCAAAGTGCTGCCCATGGGTCACAATGGGAGTAGCCCATTTCTGCTCTAAGTTGTCCAAACGTTTGAATGTGAGTGTGAATTGGTGTCTACAGGTCCATTGCAATTACCTGGTGTCTATTTAATACTGTACCCTGCCTCTTGTCAAAAATTATCTGAGATAGGTATCGACACAACTGCGATCCAAGTGAGGATAAGCTACACACAAAGTGGCATTATCTGTATCATCATAACTTGCTGTAACATTATAACTTGCTGGCAGTACATTAAAGTAAAAGCAATGAATTTTACCGATGTTAGAAAGGCTCTAATTTCCCAATTCAATAATGGGTGGGCTAATTATTTAGTTGTGCCCTATTCAATCCTGCTCCAAATTTAACTGCACATAGCCACAGGGCAATCAGGAATAAAAAAAAAACGTGGACATTACTTATATTTTAAAATTTTAATGACCAAAAAACAAAACAAAAGTTAATACATTACATAATAACTTTATAACTGGCAGACAGCACAGTGCCTTAAGTTCTACACAAAAGAACATCTGCAAAGGGACCCTGAAGGTTTTTGTTGAATATACACCTGACCCATACCAGGTAGGTGATAAAAGGCTTAATATTTTCTGAGAACGTGTAGTTTTGCCATTGAATGATGTAGGGCATGTAAGTATTTTCTCCTTGTTCTTGAATCCACACCTCGTACTTAACCTCCTTCACCTTCAGGTATTTCAGATTCCATGGGATCTTCCAAGAGATTGTAAGTTGTGCCTTGTCAGTAGCTTGTACGGAAGTGTGACACTGGGGCTCCCTGACAGTACCTGGATAAATATTACCAGCAGGCTTGGACTTCTTAAAGCTTTGCCTGGTCTTGATACCCTCCCTGACAATGTTAAGAAGCGAAGGTATATCGACTAGAGTATCTTGGTAGATTCTAAAAAGCCACTCCGGGTTGCGACAACACAAATGCCTTGAGACTTCATTGCTTGCCAGTATTTGTTCCTGTTCTTCTTTCTCTAAGTGAGCTATGCCTCCTTGTTCCCAAGGTCTGTCTGGATGGGTTACAGTGTTCTCCTTCTGGGTGTTCCTCCATGAAAAATAATGTAGATCCATTCCTGGAAGTGTAGCAAGGGTTTTGTAAGGAGCGTATTGTTCTGGGTTTATAGCAAAAGGAAAAAGTTCAACTACAACTGCTCCTCTTGGGAGAAAAAGTGAGGTGATGAGCTGGGCTCCATGCATGCTGACTATCATGGAAGCACCACTGATAACCTGGACAATGCTGGGAAAAGACTGCTCTTCCAAAGAAACTTTAAAGACTTTCATCTTGAACTCCTGAGCTAGAGCGATGATTAACTCAGCTTCATTCAGAATTAGTCTTGTTGTTAAGCGACTAAACAAAACTATGTATTCATCCTTCTCACCCTTATCTCCGGAATTAACAGGATCCTTCTCCACCTCTTCAAATCTTGTGATGTTCATTTTAGCCATAAAAACTTTGGAAAACTGTCGAATCTCATTTCCTGAGACCAAAGTGTTGGCCTTGGGGCCTTGCGGCTGAATGAACCCATATTGATACCAAGTTGACATCTTCGAAACCCCCACATAAGACTTAGTGAAACAAATTAGCTTTCCAAATTTTTTTAATTGCTCTTTGAGAAGTGGCTGCTTACTGGTTAAAAGTTTGTAAAGATCGAAGTGCGGCCCTTCACCCCGACCCTCCATGAAAATCAAACGTGCTTTCTCATCCAGGTCTGAAAACAGTTTCATAGTATAGAAAGCAGGCAGCAGATCATCATGAAAAACATGCATGATGTTGTCGGGATTAAACCTGTTAAAGATAAATGTCACATCTGGTACAAACACCGGCTTGGACAAGAACTTCAACGCAGCGGTTGGAAGCTCTAAAAAGTTGAAATACTGAGTATTGTGATCTTCTACTGAGGACATGTCAAGTAGAGCAGGTTGGAATCGTCTGGAACCCAAGTTTGGCAACATAATAGAGGCATTTGAATGAAAGAATACAAACTCCTCTACCTCTGTACAGTAGCAGAGGTAATCAAAGCGGCAGATGCGATCAGTGTGCATTTTGCTGCTGCACATCATGCGGGTGCCATCTTCATGAAGTGTCTGTAGAGCCAGGTGATAGTCTATATGGGCATATGTAAATTCTTGGGACATCTGTGTCATATGCAACTCTTCCTCTAGCATGGTAGCATGTTCTCTTAACTTAGAGTACTCCCAAAGTAAAGCTGCAACCACAGAGACAAGCAGTCCATTAAAAAGTAGACCCAAACTCATTTTGCAGCCAACCACCGAAGAGTGCATCGTTGCTGTTGTTGAAGACCTTCAGTCTCAGAAGGAGACTAGCATCTGCTGACAGAAAGAGAACATATATGAAAAGGATGGTGAATATGGGGGTAGAAAGGGTGAAAGGCTGCTAGAGTATGTTATGAGAGAGGGAACAAGTTAAAGCATCTACAATTAAAACAAAAACATGAAAGAAATGTGTTGCAGGACTTAAATTTAAAATGAACTGCTGTTAGAATGATTCCTTAAAAATACAATGTGAGTCATCAAAAAATATATCATACTACTATTTATTTATACTACTGGTCCGGACATAGGGCCGCCATCTTAGTGTATGTTTCTTTAAAAAAAAAAAAAAAAAAGTGACGTGAGGTTTGGGGTTTGTCCCCAAAACATTGGAGCACAGAGCTCAACGCTGACTGATTAAACAGTGAACGCTGTGAAGTATAAATCATACTGTAAAGTATGAGCTGACAAAAATTTTATCCAATTGCAGTCTTAATACCGTTCAAAGACATGGCACAAATGACGCAACAATATAATGTAAGAGGTCATCAAAGGCCAACCTAAACATTCACACTTCAAAATTACATTAACGTCAACATAATCAGTCAGCATGGCTTTTGTTTTGAAGTTAACTTTTCGAGTTGTGCTGGCATAGCGGCTGGTTTTGTCATGTTTGGTTGGGTTTATTTGTTTCTCTTGGGTTGTGTGGTTTTGGTTCATGTTCTTATTGAAAACAATATCACACAGGTATTAAAAATGCTCAACTTCTCTAAAATAGTTTCAAAAGTTTCAACGTCGCAATCAAGTGGCCAATACCATGCTAAATACAGTGCTGTCAATGCGACAAAAGTTAAAAATTTTTAACTTATTGCGTCACGTGCTCCATTGCGTCGCCCAACGCTCCATCGCGCCATCGCACGAACTACATTGACTACAATACAAAACTGTCCATTTTTACGCCTCGATCACATTCAGTGTGAACACAGCATTAAGCTTAATGAAGTTTTAACCTTGAGTTTGCCCCCTGATTATAGGATAACAAAGTGCTTAATTTGACATGTATACTACAGACAGCCTGCTTTTTAAATGTTAATATTGCAAAGAATCATCTAAATGAATCGTGGCAGCCAGTATCGTGATTGTGATTAAAATTTCATTAAACAGTTCTCCAGCGTTAGCGCTAGCCACTAACTTGGAGCAAATGGTGTTCTGAAATAGTTGGACATTTGAAACTCAAACAAGAAAAAAAAAAAGCCCACCAATTCATAAAATATTAATACCTGCAAATAGTTTTCTACCCTTTGCTATTTTACTAGATTACAAAAGGATCATCTAGGCCAAGGGTTGGCAACTTTTAATATTCAAAGAAAAAAAATAGTGGACGCCAAACTTTTTTTGACATGATTACACGAATCATGGAGATCTTATGAGAAAATATGTCATAATTAATGTAGTTTCATAATTACAGTGTGAGTGTGCGTGCATATGTGAGTGTGTGAAACTGCAAATACAGTATAGTTTTCATTTTCTTAATTAATCCATGTTTTTGTCACATTTCACACTTCATACCAACAACTTATTTATCGAGCTAGCAAACCTACTTTACCTCATGGAATGAATCCCTTCAGCTGCTAGTTTGAGGTGAGCAGTTACCTAATGCAATGAGGCAATTGTTTCAATCAATTTACCCATTTGCGTTCATCCAGCTCTGTATCAGTGAACATATAGTAAGTACATTTGCATTTCATTAAATGTCCATCACACAAATGTCGCTGTTTGCAGACCATTTCCCGCACAAATAGGTATAGGGACATACAGCTGAAGCCAGAAGTTTACATTATGCAAAAACACAAGTTTCATTTTTTGTCGAACTGTCTGAAGTCAAATTAGGTCAGTTAGGATCATCAAAATCATTTACTTTTGTTCAGTACCTCAACAATTACAACATTTCTTAGATAATTTTTTATTTTCTGCTCAAATGTTTAACAAAACTACTCTGATTTTTAATAAGCAGGGTGAAACCCAGATGATCAAGTCATAGCTATGGATGGTCCCGGTTGGCTAACTCAGTGGTTCTCAAAGTGGGGTCCGCGAAATAATTTGGGTATTTTGGAACTGATTAAGTTTTATCTTTTAACAGTTACAGATTTGTGCCTTGCTTGGCTTAGTCTGTAATGCATTATTTCTTCAAAGTACAGGTAATTAGTTACATTACAATATTACTATATTTGAAATGTAATGCATTACACTACTATTGCATTACTTTTATACTGCTGTCATGTTTGGTTGGGTTTTGTTGTTTTTTGAGTTGTGGGTTTTTTTGTTCATGTTCTTAAGTTCTTCCTCTTAAGTTCATCCTTCGGTTCCCATGCGTCTGCCTTTTTTGTCTGTGTCTCGTTAGTTTGATCTTGTCCACCTGCCTGTTTACCTGCCCTCCTCATGTCATTCAATCACCTTCCCCTGTCTTTTGTGTGTGTGTGTGTGTGTGTGTGTGTCTCTCTCTCTCCAGCTGTTTCGTGTGTCCTCATTCAGTGTGAAGTGTATTTAAGTCACCAGTTTTCATTCAGTTCTTGTCAGGTCATTGCTTGTCTTATCGTTGCTGTGTAGCCACCCCCTCGAGACAGTTTTTTCGTGTTTCCTGTGAAGCCTCATCCTCCTCTGTTTCTGTTCCTAGATGCCCCCAGGGAGTTTGTTCATGTTTTGGTTGTACTTTGTATTATTTTTTGTTCCATCTCCTGCCTCTTTTTGTGATTAAACCTATGTTATTTGAGTCTCAACCCTCTTAAAACCTGCATTTTTTTGGGTTCTATCTTTCCCACGCCCCACACTTTTTCACGCCGCCATGCTGCAACGTGACAATTACTCTCACCACCATACCTGGAAATATGGATTTGCCATTTTACATGTAGCTCATTATGCTCATTACACAGCCAGTAAGAGGTTGGCTTAAGCCTAAAAACAATACCAATTATTTCATTTGTATTGTATTGTAAACCTTTAGAGACAAGATACAAAAACTGTTTTTCTATTTTAATCCCTTTAAAACTTTCACTGCAATTTCACTGCATAGAGATGCATTGCTTATGCTGTAGGCAAAACCATTTAGTGCATTTCACAATTTCAATGTTAATATTCAAGTTCAGTTGACTAGGTTAGAAACGTATGTTTCAAAAATAGATGGTTTCGGTGGGGTTAACATTAGCAGCTAGCCTACATGTTCCAGAGCTCAAGTGTTTTGTCATATGCATTGTAATACCACACAACCAAATTCTTATTCTGTTCACTTCTCCGAGCAGACTACATTCCATGATCTAGCAAAAAATGAGGTAGGCAATAATACCAAAAAAAAAAAAAAAAATCATTGTCAAGGTGTTTAACATACTGGCTAATAATAGAGTTTTGTATGCTTCATGTTGGTACACATTGACCAAACTATTTATAGACTATTATTAATAACAATCATACAGTGAAAATTAGCGTTAGTTTACCTTGTCATTATTGCTAGTTGCGACAGGGATCTTGCTGACAATGTTTTCAAATGCTGGTGAATCCACTGTGGATAGTGGCAGCATATCTCCTAACAAATCTCCTAACCTCTTGATGTCAAAGTGTCATCCTTCTTGCAAGAGAGCGCAATCCTCCAAGTGTTTTCTTTTTGCTAACTGCATGTTACTATGGCCCCGAGTTGATTATTGAAATTACTTATCCTATTTCACAAATTGGACAGCTTTTTAGGAGTCAGGCACAAATTGCATCTAACGATTATATTTTCTTGTCTTTATCCCTGATGAAATTAAAGTAATGGTCACATGTCCATCTTGTGTACTATTGTCCATATTCAACCTGCTCAGCTATAGTAGATCAGCAAGTAAACATTTTGCCCCGGACATTTCTTCTCCGATCTTGCTGTGTTTTTTGGTGAATTTGGGGGGAGGGCTACATCAATTTCAGTCTAAAAATGCATTGTAATGTACTACTTTACTCTCATTTGTAACGATTACAATATGTTTGTGTGTGTAATATATTACATAACCGCGTTACAGTAAAAAGTAATGCATTACAGTATTTACATTACCATTGTACTGCATTACTCTAAACTGGACAAAACATTGGGTTATTCAAAACAAAACAAATTTTATTTTGTTTTATATATATAGATTGTCAAAATATTCACGATTCTTCAATAAAGCAACCAATTTAAACAGTTAATATATTTTTTAAAACTTCATAATTTTGAAATTTGTCAAAATGTGTTTTGTGTTTACGATTGCTTGCTAATGAGGCAATGACGCGAGCAAAGCTAATGCTGTTTTTGAATAAATAATTGGCAGCAACCTTTTGGGGGGAAATTGACCCGGTTTGTTATAAGGAGGCATGCAACTTGCAAGTTTTATTTTCATCTCGATTTTTTATTTTCTTCTTTATTTTTCAAAGGAAATGCTACTCAATATTAAGGAAATGTTCTATGTAAACTTTTAATCAATAAGAAATTGTCTCTCCTTATTGAAAACAATATAATAATTTGAATGTAATGATGACTGACCTGAAACAGCAAAGGTTTAGTTTAATTTGACTTCAGACAGTGAGAGAAAAATCAAAATGTGTGTTTTTTGCGGATTGTATTGTATGTAAACTTCTGGCTTCAACTGTATCCTGTAGAAATACTGTATATATATATTTTTAAATTTTTATCTTCATTATAGCATATTTAGAATTGGAGTAAGTAATTAATATCAATCATCAATTCAATTCATTCATTCATTCAATTCAATACATTATTTAAATCTTATGGTACTTGGATTACATCAGTAATTACATTTTTAACAGGTAACAAAAGCTGTATATAAAGATATTACAAAAGTAACCCTCCCAACTCTGCTTGGAAAACTTAAAAAAAAAGTATAACTTTAAAAAAAAATATATAAATACTACATAATACATTGATAGTGTATTTTATTTGTGCTTGTCTTATCTTGCATAAAATTGTCATATATAACAGGATAGCGGTCTTGTTGCAGTCTCGATACTCTGGTCTTGGTGTCAGTTAGTATGATCTTGACTACAACACTGACGGTTTCAAGCATATCAACCTCCCTGTAACACCTGTCCCAGCTGCTGAAAAAAAAAACCCTAGAGCAGCACTTCTTTTTTTTTCAGCAAGAAATTTGCTGATCTCGCTCTCTGGCTTTCCATTCCGCACTTCAAGCAATGAATGTCTCTGTCAACTTCAACCAATCAGAGGACGAGACACGCTCAAGTACTGAGTCTGTCAGCAGTTCCTGGAAGTTGCAAGCTGAAGTCTGATTGATTCAAATTCTTAAAAAAAATAATTAATAATAATAATCTAGTGTCTGCAAACCTGTGTCAGAAGGCCTATAGGGAAATTTTAAGATGGTATGGCAACCCACAAAAACTACTTGGACCAAAAAAATAATATTAACTACAAATTACTTTAGGCTGTGCACCCAAGTCACACACTTATAAAGACAAATGATTGTTGAAAATACATTCATATAGTGATTGCAAATGTATACAGTTTTTAATGTAGCACTGGAAAACAAACTATTTATAGACAACTGTTAATAACAAAATTGGAATGCATTGTAATAAGCATTAAATCTTATTTTCAAAGTAATTAGCTACATTAAAATGTTAAAATAAATCAGTTCCAAAACACCCAACCTTTGAGGTCAAAAGTTACATACACAAAACTCCTCTGATTTTTAATAAGCAGGGTGAAACCCAGATGATGAAGAAATGGCTATGGATGGCCCCGAAAGTATAACTCACTGGTTGAAGAGGGGGCCTTTGGATCTGTCAGTCACGTGATCACAAGAATGTAATGTAATGTAATGTAAAGTAATGTAACGTATGTGTGTGTGTGTGTGTGTGTGTGTGTGTGTGTGTGTGTTTAGATGAGTAGGCCATGAAGGCCTTAAAGATGTACCACAGAAAAAACAGACCCTCCTTCAACCGGATTGGCACTGACCATGCATTTTATGTGGTCGAACTCAAGGCTGCCCTGTTTGTTTTCACATTTTACTCCAATTCTGGCTTCGCTGATCTCTAAAACAAATAGTGCTTTTCAAGATAAACATATTGCTGATAAGTAGCTTACCATCAGCCATGTACCTGTCAAGAACACAGCATGTTTGAGCACATCTACCATGAACAGGATGGACCATTCTTTATTTTACTGTTAAAATCTGATTACTGGACAATAACTAAAGAAAACGGCAGAAGTCCTATTGAATGGATGAAACTAAAGTATGCAGTCATCATATGGGGAATTGTCTTAAATACAGTATTGGGTAAAGGCTTCCAACTGTATTTGTTCAGACTTTTTTTTAGGTGAAAAGAAAATGAAAACAATACATACATTAATACATAATTAATAACAATAATGTCTCGATGCTTTACATTTCTTGACAGCACTATTGTACTTTTTGTTAGTGTTTTTTCATCAAGTGTGTCGGCCGCCATTTTTGGATTCGCGGTTCAGTCACATGATCACGGTGACCTAACGTATGAGACAAACGAGCATAAAAACACATGGCATGGAATGATTACGAAGACACTCACGTTCCACGTCTGTCTTTGAAAAGGGAGTTAATTTATCAAAAGCGGTGTAACAACAGGGTGGCTCCGGTATACTGAGGTCCAGCCAAAAGTGAAGACCAAACTGAGGCTGATGATGAGAATCCATTTAATCGCCCCATAGATTTCGGCGCATATCAGCATGATCGAGGGCGATGTAATGCGATTGATGACAATCCATCGACAGCACCGCTTATAAATACCCAACAGTAGCTGGCTGTATAACATTGCGACGTCGCTTCCGGTGCAGGGTCTATGGTCAGTACAGGAAATTCAAAAATAAAACACAGACATATGGGAACGAGGTTTCATTCCGCAATAAAATCGAGAACGCCCCCCCCCCCCCCCTCACGAATTTACTACCTACGTTATTCTTTACTGTCGCTTCACTATCGTTTAACTATGCTCTTAAAGTAATGCAGACCACTGTAAGCTCTATAGGGGTGTCATTTAAAATAATTGCACAAGGAGCCAAAATTCGAAACACACCTTAAGTAGTCGGACCGAACAAGATAAACATTTATTGAACACACTAAAACTAAATGTTTTTGGAACATAAATATGAATAAAAACAGACAGGAATATTCTGAAACAAACTTAAACCTTAAATAACATATATGTAATATTTTGCTTTCCATAAAAATATCTTATTAAATGATTAAACTTAGAACTTAACGTAAACAACTTAACAATAAAATAACATTCAAATCCCTTTGCTCCCATGTCAATGTATTTAAAAAAATAAACTTAAATATCACAAAATATTTTGGTCTCCTTAAAAAATATCTCCTGTCAAAAATATACGTTAGAAATATGAACATGCTACAAAACCTGGAAATATAGATAAACTGTGTGCTTTTCAGCAATATCATAATTTATTCAGTTTACTTTGCTTTTATGACTTTCTTCTGATCATATGCTCTGAGCGGAGCTGGACACCTGGCATCTTTTTTTGGCAACAAGTTGGTTTATGTTTGGTGTAAAGTCCTGTGTTGTGGAGATTCTCAGGATGGACTGCAGGTGCTCATCAGTGAGTCGACTTTTGTGTGCTGTTTTGTGAATCTTCATCACTGCACCTTGTGCAACCATCAATTAAGGAGGGCAGGAGTTGTTATCTACTCCCACCCCAACTCCTGCTTAGGGCTTGGCAGAGATGGCCGCTGGGGACTGACTACAGATAGATGTGAGTTCAAGAGACTAACCTGAGACAGGGGCGATCGTTGGAGGCTGACTGGCAGCCACCTGTGCTGGAGAATCCACACCTGTGTGAATACAGTGGAGCAGCGTGAACTGGGCAGAGCTACCATGTTACAGAGGCCAGAGGTTTCTGTCCTGAGGGCATAGTCAAACAATATGGTGCACAAAAGTACGTTACGCGAGCAGCAGGGAACATGCATGATGAACGTGCCAAATGATTGGCTACGACTGCCACCTGGAACACCATGACTTGATGCCGCGACCAAGCATACATTAAGACAGTGTACTTGGAGAAAAATACCAATCCTCCTAATTTCTTTCTATATCTTTATGGTCATAGAGAATATACCATTCAATACAAAGTTAGCTAAAGGTCTTATGAAAGGAGATACGTCAGGATCTTGTGTTACATCTGTAAAAGAGCAAATATTAACAACACTGAAAATACAATGAAATGCTCCAAAGAGCCCATCTTCATTACTTGAGGTCTCAGCCCAATTATAAGCTTTAGAAGAGTATACTAGAAAAAGTGGCAGTGAATTGACAGACGGGAGAAGAAAATTACTTTCCCCCTCTGCCTTTGCTGTGTGCCCCCTTCAGCAAGATAAGGCAGCATTAGGAGAGGAGGCCTTCTTCACGAGGCATCCTCGATCATTTGCTATGAGGAACGGCAGCCTTTCCCTCTTCTGGTTTTTCTCCTATTCATTATCCAGCAAACCTTTGACCATCCTACAATGACAAGTTCCCCTTTCATTTTATGGTCCATCCTGATGAAAAAATGAAGAGACCAGAAAAAAGGGGAATAGCATTTGAATAGGAGTTTAGTATAGAATTCAATTGCACTAAGCAACACCAAAAAGAACATCTTGTCTTTTGAAACCCTCCCAACCCCCTGCTCAGGTCTCTCCTTATTTTTCTCCAAAATATGATCCTCTCTACATGTCTGTGCCCACATAGCCTTCACTGACTGTCTGAATGCAGTTAATTATCCAAAAGGAAAAGTTTACCTGTTGAAAAGCCATCCTTAGTTACTTTGCTTTTTAATGCCAACAAAAAGCACCCATATAGAAGACACCACATGCTGCGAGAGCCTTTCAGACATTTTGTTAATAAGAATGCAGTGGTGAAAGCTCCTACACACAAGGGAATAAAAGCTAGATAAGAGGGAGAAAAGAAAAGGAAGTGGAAGAAGGCATCTTTTTTTTTACCTCACCTTCTATAATTACGACAAATACATGAAAAGCTAAAGAAATGTCCATAAAGACTGATCATTATTGACTTGAAAAAGTAAAACAGTAGAGAAGGAAAAGCACAAGATTGAAATGTCCTTATTATTATTATTAAAGCGGATGTTTTTATAAAATTATTGAAGCAAAAATGCATTTGTATCTATACTTATATAAGCATTTCAACATTAATTAAAAGAAAACCCTTTATTAGTCTCAGAGTAAGCTTTAAAGTGTTTTTACATATACTGTATGGTAACT